>NC_068449.1:38340098-38370098 GCF_023373465.1 Oncorhynchus keta | reverse complement strand
AATGTTCTCAAGTCTGAACTGTTTTCCCATAATGAACATCATTATGTTTGGAAAACATGTTTGGAAAAAAGGGGAGGCTTGTAAGCCAAAGAACACCGTCCCAACAGTGAACATTAGGGGTGGCAGCATCATGTTGTGGGGGTTCTTAGCTGCAGGAGGGGCTGGTGCAATTCACAAAATAGATGTCATCATGAGGAAGCAAAATTATGTGGATATATTGAAGCAACATCTCAAGACATCAGTCAGAAAGTTAAAGCTTGGTCGCAAATGGGTCTTCCAAATGGACAATGACCCCAAGCATACTTCCAAAGTTGTGGCAAAATGGCTGAAGGACAACAAAGTCAAGGTATTGGGAGTGGCCATCACAAAGCCCTGACCTCAATCCTAGAGAACTGAACAAGTGTGTGCGAGCAAGGAGGCCTACAAACCATACTCAGTTACACCAGCTCTGTCAGGAGGAATGGGCCAAAATTCACCCAACTTATTGTGGAAAGCGTGTGGAAGGCTACCTGAAACGTTTGACCCAAGTTAAACCATTTAAAGGCAATGCTACCAAATACTAATTGAGTGTATGTAAACTTCTGACCCACTGGGAATGTGATGAAAGAAATACAAGCTGAAATAAATAATTCTCTGTACTTTTATTCTGACATTTCACATTGTTAAAATAACTGATCCTAACTGTCCTAAAACAGGGAATTTTTACTAGGTTTAAATGTCAGGAATTGTGAAGAACTGAGTTTAAATGTATTTGGCTAAGGTTTATGTAAACTTCCGACTTCAACGGCATACTGATTGTTGCATAGACATGTCATGATTAGAACTGACATGATTCCTTAACTCTACATGTCAAGAGAGGCATGTCTGTTCTGCTCAATATACACTGCTCAAAAAAATAAAGGGAACACTTAAACAACACAATGTAACTCCAAGTCAATCACACTTCTGTGAAATCAAACTGTCCACTTAGGAAGCAACACTGATTGACAATAAATGTCACATGCTGTTGTGCAAATGGAATAGACAACAGGTGGAAATGATAGAAAATTAGCAAGACACCCCCAATAAAGGAGTGGTTCTGCAGGTGATAACCACAGACCACTTCTCAGTTCCTATGCTTCCTGGCTGATGTTTTGGTCACTTTTGAATGCTGGCGGTGCTTTCACTCTAGTGGTAGCATGAGACGGAGTCTACAACCCACAAGTGGCTCAGGTAGTGCAGCTCATCCAGGATGACACATCAATGCGCGATGTGGCAAGAAGGTTTGCTGTGTCTGTCAGCGTAGTGTCCAGAGCATGGAGGCGCTACCAGGAGACAGGCCAGTACATCAGGAGACTTGGAGGTGGCTGTAGGAGGGCAACAACCCAGCAGCAGGACCGCTACCTCCGGCTTTGTGCAAGGAGGAGCAGGAGGAGCACTGCCAGAGCCCTGCAAAATGACCTCCAGAAACAGACTCTATGAGGGTGGTATGAGGGCCCGACGTCCACAGGTGGGGGTTGTGCTTATAGCCCAACACCGTTCAGGACGTTTGGCATTTGCCAGAGAACACACCGTGGAGAACTTTCTGCTGCCTGCAAAATCCTCCAGCATGACCGGTTTGGTGGTGGGTCAGTCATGGTGTGGGGTGGCATTTCTTTGGGGGGCCGCACAGCCCTTCATGTGCTCGCCAGAGGTAGCCGGACTGCCATTAGGTACCGAGATGAGATCCTCAGACCCCTTGTGAGACCATATGCTGGTGCGGTTGGCCCTGGGTTCCTCCTAATGCAAGTCAATGCTCGACCTCTTGTGGCTGGAGTGTGTCAGCAGTTCCTGCAAGAGGAAGGCATTGATGCTATGCACTGGCCCGCCCGTTCCCCAGACCTGAATCCAATTGAGCACATCTGGGACATCATCTCTTACTTCATCCACCAACGCCACGTTGCACCACAGACTGTCCAGGAGTTGGCGGACGCCAACTAAACAGCTAAAAGAGTTTTTATACACTAACTCTATTTTATCAATATTACCGATCGGGCTTCAGGATAGCATAGCACAATTACAGCAGCCATTAAGGTTTTAAATGATATCACTGAAGCCCTTCACAAAAAACAGCACTGTGTCTCACTTTTTTATGAATCTCTCTAAGGCTTTTGATACAGTTGATCATGCTATACCGAGGCAGAGATTATCGGGTATAGGTCTTTCAGAGCATGCAGTTGCATGGTTTGCTAACTATCTGTTTGATAGAACTCAGTGCACTCAAGGGGATGGGCTCATGTCTGCTAAATTGTCTGTCTGTAATCATGTGCCCCAGGGCTCTGTACTTGGTCCCCTCTTATTCACAATTTATATAATAATTTAGACAAAAATGTGCAAAATGCACAACTTCACTTTATGCTGATGATATTGTTATTTATTGTTGTGCCTCATGTGTCACAAAATCTTTCCAAACTGCTTTTTATACTGTTCAACATACCTTGTGTCAATTGAAGCTTATACTCAATACTGACAAAACTCAACTAATGGTGTTTTCTAAAGAAAGAAATAGATCTCTGAACCTTTCACCTATTACTATCTGTCAGGGCAATGAGATTAAGACTAACATCATAAATATCTTGGAATTTTAATTGATGACGGCCTCTCTTTAAATTGCATATTCAACCATTTACATAAATATTGAAGTTGGGATTTTATTTTAGGAATAATACCTGTTTTTCTTTTTGAAGCCAGAAGGAGGCTAGTATTTACAAGACTATGGGGATATTTTATATATGAATGCTTTCGCTCAGTGTTTGAGATCAATTTATACCCTTTACCATGGCACATTGAGATTTATTTTAAACTGCAAAATCCTTATGCACCACTGCACTTTCTATACATTTTACATTACATTTAAGTCATTTAGCAGACGCTCTTATCCAGAGCGACTTACAAATTGGTGTATTCACCTTATGACATCCAGTGGAACAGCCACTTTACAATAGTGCATCTAAATCTTTTAAGGGGGGGTGAGAAGGATTACTTTATCCTATCCTAGGTATTCCTTAAAGAGGTGGGGTTTCAGGTGTCTCCGGAAGGTGGTGATTGACTCCGCTGTCCTGGCGTCGTGAGGGAGTGTGTTCCACCATTGGGGAGCCAGAGCAGCGAACAGTTTTGACTGGGCTGAGCAGGAACTGTACTTCCTCAGTGGTAGGGAGGCGAGCAGGCCAGAGGTGGATGAACGCAGTGCCCTTGTTTGGGTGTAGGGCCTGATCAGAGCCTGGAGGTACTGAGGTGCCGTTCCCCTCACAGCTCCGTAGGCAAGCACCATGGTCTTGTAGCAGATGCGAGCTTCAACTGGAAGCCAGTGGAGAGAGCGGAGGAGCGGGGTGACGTGAGAGAACTTGGGAAGGTTGAACACCAGACGGGCTGCGGCGTTCTGGATGAGTTGTAGGGGTTTAATGGCACAGGCAGGGTTATACCAGGGTTGGCTGGCCTTCTCTAGTCACTCGTAGGCTCAGTCACTGGTATACTTTTATTTACAAAGCAATGTTGGGTTTACTACCATTTTACTTGGGCATTTTTATTGTTCAGAAATGTGATGGGTAATCTCTTCGTTTGCAGGACTTTATCCTGCTAACTGTTCCAAACGTCCGTACTGAATTTGGTAAAAGGGCTTTTATGTAATCTGCGCCATCGGCTTGGAACGCCTTACAAAATACTTTTAAAGTGGAAGAACTTGTCCCGATTGGTGTTTTTAAATCACTGAAGAAGAATTTTGAGGCTGATTCCCTGACCCGTCAATGTTTTTAATTTGCTGGTTTATGATTTTGTTATACTCTTGTGAATTCTATTGTTCTTACTGGATTACTTGTAGTTTTTCATGTTGTCTGTCTGTAATTGTGTAATGACTTGGTGCTGCCTATCTTGCCCAGGACGTGCTTGAAAATGATATTTCAAATCTCAATGAGCCCTTACTGGTTAAATAAAAGGTTAAATAAAAAATAAATAGTGCTCTAGGGAAAAGGTAATTACAGGGGAGGGTTGGAGGATTCAGTGTAACGGGACAACCTATATTTTCATGTTGGAACTCGCCCCAAACCATTGTGGTAGTGAGTAAGTGATTGAGTGAGTGTGAGCCAGACTGTGCATCTCTAGTCTCTTCTACTATGTCTCTCCCTGTTAAGGCTGCCTTCCTAGCTGAACTGACAAGCACAGCTGAACACACACATACACAGAGAATCCATCATTCATGGACACACACACTCGCAAAAACTTCTGCCCCGAACCTCACACATCTGTCAGAGAATTATTACTAGTGTAGCGCATTTTAGAATGACATAGATATACACACACCTCTCCCACTGTCCAATTTCCACCATAAACACAGGGATAATGACCACCCTTCCCTCCAAAACAACAGAAGTTCTGTCACAACCCCTCATTAAGAAAGACGAAGCAGCCACTTCAACGCTTCCTTCCCCTCTTGCTGGGAGTGTGTGTGTGTGTGTGTGTGTGTGTGTGTGTGTATGTGTGTGTGTGTGTGTGTGTGTGTGTGTGTGTTTCTTTCCCTTGTCTCATATACTAGGACTAGGTTACTCCAGAGAAGAGACAGAAGATAAGGCATTCTGTTCCATATAATATAGAACTTCTCAGTCAACATTCAAGTTGTATCTCAATAATCAAATGTTTTCTCCTCATCTCAGTCTATTAAAAGGAAAGGGGACAATGAGAGGAGACTATTGAGACGCAGCCAGCCCCACGTTGGGAGTCTCTAGTGCTCCAGACGGGTATACACAATAATCATATCAACAGACAAATCCACTTCCTGTTAACACGACTGCTTAGTTATGGAAGGATTAATGAGAGAGAGAGAGAGTGAGAGAAAAAAAGGGAGCGACAGAGGGGGACCGGGAAGAGAAAATGAACATATCATGAAAGAGTGAGAGAAAGAGGGTGAGTGAGAGAAAGATTGAATACTTAGTGGCTTCAGAAAGTAGTCATACCCCTTGACTTATTCCACATTTTGTTGTGTTACAGCCTTGAATTCAAAATGTATTAAGTATGTCTCTCACCCACCTACACACAATACCCCATAATGACAAAGTGAAAGCATGTATTATTTTTGTGTGCAACTTTATTGAAAATTAAATACAGAAATATCTAATTTACATAAGTATTCACACTCCTGAGTCAATACATGCTAGAATCACCCGTGGCAGCGATTAGAGCTGTGAGTCTTTCTGGGTAAGTTTAAAAGCTTTGTACACCTGATGGTACAATATTTGCACATTATTCTTTCTAAAATTCTTCAAGCTCTGTCGAGTTGGTTGTTGATCATTGCGAGACAGCCATTTTGAAGGCATGCCATAGATTTTCAAGACGATTTAAGTCGAAACTGTAACTAGGCCACCCAAGTCCATATATTTGGTATTGTTTTTTTACATTATTGTCCAGTTGAAAGGGGAATTTTTCTCCCAGTGTCTGTTGGAAAGCAGACAATCAGGTATTCCGCTAGGATTTTGCCTGTGCTTAGTGTTATTCTGTTTCTTTTTATCCTAAAAAAAAACTAGTCCACCCCAATGACAAGGATACACATAAAATTATGAAGCCACCACCATGCTTGAAAATATGAAAAGTGGTACTCAGTGATGTGTTGGATTTGCCCCAAAAATAATGCTTTGTACTCAGGACATTAAGTTAATTCCTTTGCCACATTTGTTGCAGATTTACTTTAGCGTCTTACTGCAAAAAAGGATGCATGTTTTCGAACATTTTTTATTCCTTCTTTTGTTCCTTCTTTTCACTCTGTCATTTAGGTTAGTATTGTGGAGTAACTACAATCTTGTTGATACATCGTCAGTTTTATCCTATCACACCCATTAAACTATAACTGTTTTAAAGTCACCACTGGCCTCATACAAGCCCTTTCCAAACAATGCAGAGTTCAAATGTAAGAAAAATAGCAAATAAATAGCTAATATTGCTCGGCTCTCCATTTCCTGTAGTCCACAATCAGCTCCTTTGTCTTGCTGACGTTAAGGGAGAGGTTGTTGTCCTAGCATAATATTGCCAGGTCTCCGACCTCCTGCCTGTAGGCTGTCTCACTGTGATCAGGCCTACCGCCGTCAGAAAACTTAATGGTGTTTGAGTCGTAGGTGAACAGGGAGAACAGGAGAGGACTAAGCACACACCCCTCAGGGGCCCCTGAGTTGAGGGTCAGTGTGGCAGATATGCTGTTGCCTACCCTCACCAGCTAGGGGAGGCCCGTCAGGAAGTCCAGGATCCAGTTGCAGAGGGAGGTGTTTAATCTCAGGGTCCTTCGCTAAGTGATGAGCTTCAAGGGCACTATGGTATTGAATAGTGCGCTGCATTTAAGTAACAGCATTCTTGTGTGTGTGTGTGTGTGTGTGCGAGAGAGAGAGAGAGAGAGAGAGAGAGAGAGAGAGAGAGAGAGAGAGAGAGAGAGAGAGAGAGAGAGAGAGAGAGAGAGAGAGAGAGAGAGAGAGAGAGAGAGAGAGAGAGAGAGAGAGAGAGAGAGAGTGTGAGAGAGAGAGAGAGAGAGAGAGAGAGAGAGAGAGAGAGAGAGAGAGAGAGAGAGAGAGAGAGAGAGAGAGAGAGAGACCGGTGTGGACAAGCCCATTTATCTCATCAAGAGAAATATTCAACTCGCCAAGACTCTGTCCCCTCTAACCCTGTCTCTATGGAAACTTGCGCGCGCGTGTCCCATCAGCCTGAGATTTCTCCCTTAGTCTCTCTCTTTTCTGTTGAAATATACAAGCAAGAACAGACCACATCCCTAAACACATAGAACATTTCCTCAAACACTATTCCTAGCGGTTCCAACACATGCTTTACTTCACTTTTCTGTGTGACTTGCTGTAGCAAATCAATTCAACATGGATAGAAAAACATTTATATCTAAGTCAGCTTCTCTCTGTCCCACCCAGTATAAGTCATGTCCTCCTCATCCCTACCAAACTTCCTTCTAAGCTCCCTCATCCTTAGGGAGCAGGCCGCTGGACTCTGCTCTCCTCTAAATTCATTCCCCTCTCCTTACCTTCTCTCCCTTCCCCTTCTCTGTTTCTGACAGAGGGAGTGGCTGAAAGCAATTGAGCTGAGTCACAGACAGGGAGAGAGTCAGAGGAAGGTGTGGTCTTGTAAGCGCAATGTGTGTGTGTGTGTGTGTGTGTGTACCTTATCTAATAATTTAAGTAGGCAGCAATCTATGACTACCATTGCCCACTTCCTTTCTGTAGCACCCCTGAGGGGCTTAGAGGCCAAATACTCTTTCCAAATAACTAACTATTTCCCAACAAAACATACACACAATGTGTGTGTGTGTGTGTGTGTGTGTGTGTGTGTGTGTGTGTGTGTGTGTGTGTGTGTGTGTGTGTGTGTGTGTGTGTGTGTGTGTGTGTGTGTGTGTGTGTGTGTATACTCACTGGGTGACTGGGGTCGGGATGACGACTCATTGTGCCGTTCCTCTGCGTTTAGGGAGGGAAGGTCACAAGATGACGCCCCCATGCTCACAGAGCTCTTCCCTGATTGTGTGGTCCAGACTGAGCCTGGTTCTGATTGGGTCCAGCTGCTCTCTGAGGGCGGGACGGCACTCCAGAAACTGGCCGTGGAACAGACACTGTGTCTAGAAGTACCTGACAAAGAGGCAGAGACACATGGTTACACACACTATCATAAACACGCAAACACTATACTTCATTTTTTTTTTACCACATAAATAAACCAATGTATAGGAGTGTCATTCAACCCCCTTTGCTGTTGATCATTGGCTGTGGAGTTTTTAATTAACACGTCTGTAATTAATATGGGATGGCCATGTATTTATCTGTACTTTAACCTACAATAATAACTCAATCTACCAGAATGCTTTAGAAATATGGATTCATATAAAGGAGATTCCTCATAACAGAAAACAAAGTTCAGAAAAACATTGTCTACAGATGACCTTTCAACACGGCCTGCTCCCGAGCCTCCTCACTACTTAGGCAAACATAATATTGTAGGGCTTCCCTTATGCCACATTTATGGCGTGCGAGCTGCCACGAGTGAGTGCTAGGTAGCTACCGGCCGGAACATTGAGCTAGCCAAGACCAACAACAGACTATATAGCTACAAGTAGTGAGTAGAGATACAGACTATACTAAACAAGTTAAAATGTCTTACCTGTGATGAAATGTTTTCCACACACATAGCTACGTGTAGCGTACTTGGACACCGGTTCCCCACATTTCACACGCCGAGTAGCCTGAAGCCACTGGGCTCTTTTCCAGGCCCTATTTCCCTACGTGGGAGCATTGCAAACCGTAGATCGGGATTTCTGACCAGGCTATATCATAAGAGGGGCATACCTTCTTAAGACGTAAATATCGACTTGGAGTATGGAACGATTCTATAATGAACAAAAATATAAACGCAATATGTAAAGTGTTGGTCCCACGTTCCATGAGCTGAAATGAAAGATCATCATGCATTTTATCAATGGCATATTGAATGCACCGAGATACCATGACGACATCCTGAGGCCCATTGTCGTGCCATTCAACCGCCGCCATCACCTCACGTATCAGCATGATAATGCACAGCCTCATGTCACAAGCAGAGGTAGACAATTCCTGGAAGCTGAAAATGTCCCAGTTCTTCCATGGCCTGCATACTCACCAGACATGTCAGACATTGAGCAATTGTGAGAAGCTCTGGATCGACATGTGCGGCAGCGTGTTCCAGTTCCCGCCAATATCCAGCAACTTCACACAGATATTAAAGAAGATGGGGCAACATTCCACAGGCAATAATCAACAGCCTGATCAACTCTATGCGAAGGAGATGTGTTGCACTGCATGAGGCAAATGGTGGTCACACCAGATATTGACTGGTTTTCTGATCCACGCCCCTATTTTTCGTTTTGTTACGGTATCTGTGACTAACAGATCCAGATCTGTATTCCCAGTCATGTGAAATCCATAGATTAAGGCCTAATGAATTTATTTCAACTGACTGATTTCCTGAACTGTAAATCTGTAAAATCTTTGAAATTGTTGCGTGTTGAGTTTACATTTTTGTTCGGTGTGGAAGGGTGAGCGGCTGAATGTATAAACACTTTCCATGTGCGAACACACACACACACATTAAACCAACCCCCAAGACAACGCTCGTTTGGCTTCAGTCATAGCCGCTGCATTAGGTAATGACCCAGCCCCCCAGAAAATGTTCAGCCCTTCATTAAGACAATTTTTGTTGGTGTTTCCTTTATTTTGGAAGTTACATGTAGTTAGCTAGTGTTCTAATGACTCAATGGGAGTATCTACTCTTTGTTAACTAAGACTTTTACAAATGAGTATGGTGCATAGATACCCCCAATACCAATGATGATTGTCTGCTAGTTTAACTTCTTCGATATAGGGGGCCACTCTTTTAATTTTTGGATGAAAAACGTTCCCGTTTTAAACAAGATATTTTGTCACGAAAAGATGCTCCACTATGCGTATAATTGACAGCTTTGGAAAGAAAACACGTTTCCAAAAGATATTGTCTGTGAGTGTCACAGAACTGATATTACAGACGAAACCCAGATAAAAATCCAATCAGGAAGTGCCGCATTTTTTGAAACCGCCTCATTCCAATGACTCCTTATATGTCTGTGAAGGAGCTAGGAGTCAGCTTACGTTTTCCACGTTTTCCCCAAGGTGTCTACAGCATTGTGACGTATTTGTAGGCATATCATTGGAAGATT
Source organism: Oncorhynchus keta (assembly GCF_023373465.1). Classification (NCBI taxonomy): domain Eukaryota; kingdom Metazoa; phylum Chordata; class Actinopteri; order Salmoniformes; family Salmonidae; genus Oncorhynchus; species Oncorhynchus keta. The sequence goes on along the minus strand of NC_068449.1, from coordinate 38,360,389 downwards.
GACCATAAGAGACTACATCTACCAGGTGGTCGCTTGGTGTCCTCCGTTGCAATTATTGCGTAATCTCCAGCTGCAGTATTTTTCCGTTTGCTTCTGATGACAAGCCAACTGCCACCACTGATAGATTATCGAATAGATATGTGAAAAACACCTTGAGGATTGATTCTAAACAATGTTTGCCATGTTTCTGTCGATATTATGGAGCTAATTTGGAAAAAAGTTTGGCGTTGTAAGTGACTGCATTTTACGGTATTTTTCTTAGCCAAACAAAACGGAGATATTTCGTCTACACAAATAATCTTTTTGGAAAAAATGAACATTTGCTATCTAACTAAGAGTCTCGTCATTGAAAACATCAGAAGTTCTTCAAAGGTAAATGATTTGAATGCTTTTCTTGTTTTTGTGAAAATGTTGACAGCTGAATGCTAGGCTTAATGCTATGCTAGGCTATCAATACTCTTACACAAATGCTTGTGTAGCTTTGGTTGAAAAGCATATTTAGAAAATCTGAGATGACAGTGTTAATTAAAACCACTTAAGCCTACCCCTTACTTTTTTGAACATTCTGTTAAAAATCGCGCAACATTTCAGCGTCCTGCTACTCATGCCAGGAATATAGTATATGCATATGATTAGTATGTGTGGATAGAAAACACTCTGACGTTTTTCTAAAACTGGTTAAATCACGGCTGTGACTATAACAGAACGTGTGTTTCATCGAAAAGCGCAAGAAAAACTGATCACCGAAAACTGGAAAAAATATCAATGCGCCACTTGCATGTATTGTCTATGGGAAAGCAAATTACATGCGGCTGAGATTGCAAGTCCTATAGCTTCCACACGATGTCTTCCACACGCCAGTCTTGTCAATTGCCTGGGCTTTGTTTCTTGGTCAAACGAGTAAGAGAGAGCCCATTCCTTCCGGTCTCCGACAGGATGTTTTGGAAGAGAAATTTCCGACCATGATTTGAAGACGTGGAGCTATTGAATACACATCGCCCCGTGATCAATTTGATAGATTATTAACGTTTACTAATACCTAAAGTTGGATTACAAAAGTATTTCGAAGTGTTTTGTGAAAGTTTATCGTCAACTTTTTTAATTTAAAAAAATGACGTTGCGTTTAAAAACAGTGTTTTTTCCTGGATCACACACTTTTCATAGATCGATATTTAGGGTATATATCGACCGATTTAACCTGTTAGTCCACTAGGGGCATTATTTCATTTTTGGATAAAAAGACGTGCCCATTTTAAGCGCAATATTTTGTCACGAAAATATGCTCGACTATGCTTGGAAGATTGACCATAAGAGACTACAATTGCCAAGTGTCCCGCACGGTGTCTGCGTGGAAATTGGTGCGCAAAAGTCAGCTACCAGTATTTTTCCATCCGAATCAGAGAACAAAGAAGGCTTCTAGGACTGCCATTTCAATGAAGAGATATATGACAAAACACCTTGAGGATTGATTCAAACAACGTTTTCCATGTTTCAGTCGATATTATGGAGTTAATTCGGAAAACAGTTCGACGTGTAGGTGACTGAATTTTCGGTTAGTTTCGGTAGCCAAATGCATAGTAACAAAACGGAACGATGTGTCCTACACAAGAATCTTTCAGGAAAAACTGGACATCTGCTATGTAACTGAGAGTCTCCTCATTGAAACATCTGCAGTTCTTCAAAGGTAAATTATTTTATTTGATCCCTTTGCTGGTTTTTGTGAATATGTTGCGTGCTAAATGCTAACGCTAAATGCTAAGCTAGCTATCACCACTCTTACACAAATTATTGATTTTCTCTGGACACCGTGCGGGACACTTGGCAATTGTAGTCTCTTATGGTCAATCTTCCAATGATATGCCTACAAATACGTCACAATGCTGCAGACACCTTGGGGAAACGATAGAAAGTGTCCGTTCATTCCTGTCGTATTCACAGCCATATAAGGCGATCATGGAAAACGTAGCTTCAGAAATACTGTTCATTTCCTGGGCGCTCAAACATCTTGGTTTTGCCTGAAGCTTTTGTTCAACGGCACTCACAGTGAAAATCTTTGCAGTTCTGGAAACGTCAAAGTGTCTTCTTTCCAAAACTATCAATTCCAAGCATAGTCAAGCATCTTTTCGTGACAAAATATTGCGCTTAAAACGGGCACGTCTTTTTATCCAAAAATGAAATAATGCCCCTAGTGGACTAACAGGTTAAACTTCGGTTAAAATGTTTTGTTGGAATTACGATTCTGTGATTTTAACGTTGGTCGTATACAAAAATACATGTTCTTCAATTTTCTAAAGATCAAATATTTGGAGATTTCAATCAATTTCCCTGATTCACCCCCCCCATGTGGGTATGTGTGGTATAGTGGCTACTTTTCAGCCTTGGTGTGTGTTGGTGCTGACTGTGTCGTGTTAGTGCACCACTTCAGAGACCAGCAGAGAGAGCAACACATACTGTACACTCCTGGGTGGCAGCCATCGAGTATGGTGCCATTACCCAGCATACTCTACTGCACTGGACAGACAACAGACGCCTATCTCGGTCTGTCGTTTTCAAGGGAGACGCCAGAGGTGAAGAGGAGGAGAGAGTAGAGGAGGGTGGAGACGGAAGGAAGGCAGCGATAAATACCAAGGAGTAGGACGAGTGAACACAGAGGGAGGTGGAGATGAAGGAGAGCGAAGAGGAGGGAGACATTCGTGTTAAGACGATGATGACTGGGAGAAACAAAGCAAAAACAACAGAGGAGAAGAAAACAGTGGAGGAGATCAAAGCATGGATGGAGACAAGAGGGACGGTAGGGAAGAGGAAGAACAGAAGGAGAAATAGGAGGTGACCAAATCATCATGATAGGGGGAACCTATGACCAAAACCTGTGTACTTTTAATAAAGGTTATTTTTGCAAGTATACAGAGTATGCGAGAGTCCCTTTCACAATGTACAGAATTCTACAGAGCTAGAAAGCGCTAGTGAGCGAGTAATTACCTTTTACCTGCGACTGCGGATTGGGCGAGGGCCAGGACTTCTCTTCGAATAAGACCCATGCGTTCTGCTGAGGGGGAGGGGCTAACAGCTCGACACTGGAAGAGTTCTCAGAAGGGGCGGGGCTAGGCCTCTGCAAGCTGCTGTCCACATCTAATGTGTCTCACACACACACACACACACACACACACACACACACACACACACACACACACAGAATGAACCAAGGGAATGTCTTTCTATGACAACATTTCTGCCCTATTCCTCCCGTATACGGGTTGAAAATGGCAGGTTTGGACACTGATAAGCACCTAAATTGGAATGTAGTGGCTGTACCAGTAACATGTTATACATAATGTCAGAGCTCAGGGCCTCCGCTTCACAGCTCTGTATGGGTTTTGACTGACAGTCTTCTGAACTTGAGCACCGCTCGTTATAAGAAGTTGCCCCCATCCTCCCGCTAATTGGGCAACTTTTGCAAATGTTTTGTCGTCTGAGTGAGGGAAATACTGTAAATTAAGAGGACTCGATGTATCTTGAAAGATGAGATGTTGAGGATTACAATACATATTGTGTTGATGTCATACAAGCAAGCCAAACACCTGTGAGTCCAAATGTGCACGTCACATTTCAATATAATAAAACTCATGTAATATACAGTGTCACATTAACAATTTTTTTTTTTTAATTGACCACATGATTTGTTCTGAAAAATATTATTGGGGGGCTTTGTTGAATACAATGGCTTTGTTGAATATTCATTTCTGATTGGCTTAAAGAGTGTACATCTAGAGTGTACATTATTTCCCTATGACGCAGAGTGTATTTGCACAGTAGAAATATATATGTATATAGTTTATTCTTACATGTTTGAGCTGCTTTTGCAAGTAAATGTCAAATTGAAAACATTATTGGCATTGTTTATTTCAATTTTCATAATAGGAAGCTTGGACTGATGGTTGGTTAGCTAAACTAGCAGGTCTGTTTGTTTGGTTGCCAAGACAACTACTGTCCTATCTAGTAAACTTGCTAGCTACTTCAGTGGATGTTGAACACATTTCTACCATCAAATTAGTTAAATTAAAGCCATGGTATACAGTTCATTCGGAAAGTATTCCCACATTATTTCCACATTTTGTTACAGCCTTATGCTAAAAAAAAATGTTTTATTTTTTTTTTATCCTCATCAACAATAACCCATAATGACGAAGCGAAAACAGTTTAAGGATTTAAAAATAAATGTAAAATAAAAAAAACGTATTTACATATGTATTCAGACTCAAAATGAGGCTCGAAATTGACTTCAGATGCATCCTGTTTCCAATTTTTCTACAACTTGGAGTCTACCTGTGGTAAATTCAATTGATTGGACATGATTTGGAAAGGCACACACACCTGTCTAAGGTCCCACAGTGCATGTCAGAGCAAAAACCAAGCCATGAGTTCAAAGGAATTTTCCTTAGCGCTCCGAGACAGGATTATGTCGAGGCACAGATCTGGGGAAGGTTACCAAAACATTTATGCACCATTGAAGATCACAGTGGCCTCCATTCTTAAATGGAAGAAGTTTGGAACCATTAAGACTTCCTCAAGCTGGCTGCCCGGCCAAACTGAGCAATCAGGGGAGAAGGGCCTTGGTAAGGGAGGTGACCAAGAACCCGATGGTCACTGACAGAGCTCCATAATTTATCTGTGGAGATGGGAGAACCTTCCAGTAGGACAACCGTCTCTGCTGCACTCCACCAACCAGAATGGCAATCATGTTTGTCCCAATAAACCAATAAGTTGGAATTCAGTTAATTCTAACAATATGCTGTTCAGAGAATCAAAAAACTTCTAAATTCCCATGAATGTCAAATTAAAAGCAGGACCTACAGGGAAACACACCCATTAGTCACTCCCCACCCATTAGACCCTCTCTATAAATTGTTGACCCTCCCCTGCCATCATTTGTTAGCGTGTTATCCAGCTAGCGAGCTAGCTCAAGCGCGTTAACTAGCTAGCTCAAGCACGTTAGCTAGCTAGCTCAAGCGTGTTAGCTCAAGCATGTTAGCTAGCTCAACGTGTTAGCTAGCTAGCTCAAGCGTATTCGCTAGCTAGCTCAAGCGTATTCGCAAGCTAGTTCAACCTAGCTTAACCTATAGGCTTCTCAATAGAAGCCACTCCTAGGTTAATCCTGTGGACCTAATTCATATAATGCATGTCATAACAAGATGCCCAGCACTTCAAGCATCCTCAACTCTCTCTCGATCTCTCCCCATACGCAAAATATTTTGCATCTTACGCCATAGGCTGCACTTGCCTATCCATCATGCATGTAAACAACTAGCTTTCCTGCTCTATCAACACTGATTGGTGAAGTCATTTAATGAGCTCAATGTAAATAATAATAATAATAATTGACTTCACAGGTTAAAAAGGAACAGAAAGGAACGGTATAAACCGTTACTTTTTTGTGAGTTCGAACTGGTTCAGAACTTTATGTTGAACAGTGGAACGAAACCCCAAACCCCTAATTCTTTGAGTCATAAACGTGCATTGGATGTGCTTAGGAGGTGTGCACACTTCAGAGGAGGTGGCCACTTGGAGATACCAGTTAGACCTCTCACTCAAACCCTTTAAAACATTTCGTCTCATGTTGCACCTACCCTAAATACCCCAATAAATGTAAAATGCACAGAATATCAACAGTGCAATGTTTGGATTAAATACTTTGTCAGGTGAACTGTTGTGTCCTCACATTTAGTCTAATAATTTTCCCATAATCTCCAAACTGTTCCCTTTTAATGGCTACCATGGTTATGCATATGCTTTCCATAGTATAACGACCCTGGGTTTATAAGCGCGGAAATCGACTCAGCCGCACAAGCATGCTTTTGCAGCACAGTCGATAGCGCGCCGGACCTCGGGCTAGAAGGTCGAGGGTTCGAGACCTGCTCCCTGCTGTTTCATTACAATATTTATTCTGTTAGAAACATTTCAATTTAGCCTTATCCATTTAGGCCAACTCATCACACTAGGTTTGGGCGATATACCGTATACTGTGCATTCGGAATTAAAAATGGATTCAATAATTTTTTTCTCTCATCATTCTACACACAATACCCCATAATGACAAAGTGAAAACAGGTTATTGGAAAAATTTGCAAATGTATTCAAAATTAAATACATAAATATTTAATTTACATAAGTATTCACACCCCTGAGTCAATACATGTTAGAATCACCTTTGGCAGCGATTACAGCTGTGCGTCTTTCTGGGTAAGTCTAAGAGCTTTGCACACCTGGATTGTACAATATTTGCACATCATTTTTCCAAATTCTTCAAGCTCTGTCAAGGTGGTTGTTGATCATTGCTAGACACCCATTTTCCAGTCTTGCCATATATTTTCAAGCTGATTTAAGTCAAAACTGTAACTTGGCCACTCAGGAACATTCTATGTAGTATTTGTAAACAACTCCTGTGTATATTTGGCCTTGTGTTTTGGATTATTGTCCTGCTGAAAGGTAAATGTATCCCAGTGTCTATTGAAAAGCAGACTGAACCAGGTTTTCCGCTATGATTTTGACTGTGCTTAGCGCTATCAGTTTCTTTTTATCGCTCCCCCCAAAAAACTCTAGCACACCCATAACACAATGCAGCCACTACCATGCTTGAAAATATCAAGAGTGGTACTCAGTGATGTGTTGGATTTTCCCCAAACATACCGCTTTGTATTCAGGGTATAAAGTACATTTCTTTGCCACATTTGCTGCAGTTTTACTTTAGCGCCTTATTGCAAAACAGGATGCATGTTTTGGAATATTTTTATTCTGTATATGGTTCCTTCTTTTCACTCTGTCATTTAGGTTAGTATTGTGGAGCAACTACAATGTTGTTGATCCATCCTCAGTTTTGACCTATCACAGCCATTAAACTCTGTTTTAATTTGGCCTCAAGGTGAAATCCCTGAGCGGTTTCCTTCCACTCTACCAACTGAGTTCAGAAGGATGCCTGTATCTTCATAATGACTGGGTGTATTGATTAACCATTCAAAGTGTAATTAACAGCTTCACCATACTCAAAGGGATATTCAATGTCTGTTTTTTTATATGAGGCATGGAAAACCCTCCCTGGTCTTTGTAGTTGAATCGGTGTCTGAAATTCACTGCTCGACTGAGGGACCTTAGAGATAATTGTATGTGTGGGGTAAAGAGATGAGGTAGTCATTCAAAAATCCTGTTAAACACAATCATTGCACACATAGTGAGTCCATGCAACTAATTATGTGACTTGTTAAGCAAATTCTTATGCCTGAACGTAATAAGGCTTGTCATAACAAAGGGGTTGAATACTTATTAACTCAAGACATTTCAGCTTTTCATTTTTTATTAATTTGAAAAAATTTGTCAAAACATAATTCCACTTAGACATTATGCGGTATTGTGTGTAGGCCAGTGACACAAAATCTAAATGTAATAAATTCAAGCTGTAACACAAAGTTACTGAAAACTTTCTGAAGGCACTCTACGTGCTGTTGAAATAGTTGTTTTACCGGAATAAAATAAGAGGCAACTCATCTGGCTGTACAGTACCTGCTGAACAGGGCTTACAACATATTTTACTTTGATTGTTCAGGTTCACCATCAGCAATAGTTTACATAGCTTTGCAGTATATTTTTTTGATATACACGGTAAATTTTATCATTTCAGAATGAGGACAGCAGTCACTTTTGTGAGGGGCACTGCATGGCCGAAGCGAGAGGAAAAAAACATTGGATTTGGAGATGGGGTGAAATTTCCCCCCACCCCTAATCTGATATTGGTAGTGGGGTGTTAGATGCCTAGTCTAGTGGAGTGTTAGATGCCTAGTCTCTCATATGGGAGGGAGGCAGGCACACAGAGACACACGAGAGAGAGAGAAGTCAGCTCAGATAGATCCAGCACAGAAAGGCCCATCTCATGAGAATCATAAGCAGCAGATTTGAATTTAGAATGGAAAATGAATGTGTTTAACTTCTTTGGGACTGGGGGGCAGTATTGAGTAGCTTGGATAATAATGTGCCCAGAGTAAACTGCCTGCTACTCAGGCCCAAAAGCGGGAATATGCATATAATTAGATTTGGATAGAAAACACTGAAGTTTCTAAAACTGTTTGAATGATGTCTGTGAGTATAACGGAACTCGTATGGCAGGCAAAAACCTGAGAAAAAAATCCAACCAGGAAGTGGGAAATCTGAAGTCTGTAGTTTTTCAAGTCATTGCCTATCAAATATACAGTGTCTATGGGGTCATATTGCACTTCCTAAGGCTTCCACTAGATGTCAACAGTCTTTAGAACCTTGTTTGAGGCTTCTACTGTGAAGGAGGAGAGAATGAGAGCTGTTTGAGCCAGAGGTCTGGCAGAGTGCCATGAGCTGATCACGCACGCGCCCATGAGAGGTAGTTGTGTTCCATTGCATTTCTAAAGACAATGGAATTCTCCGGTTGGAACATTATTGAACATTTATCTATATTTCCATGCATATCATTTGTATCTTTTATCAATGTTTATTATGAGTATTTCTGTAATTTGATGTGGCTCTCTGCACTTTAACCAGATGTTTGTTTGAGGCAATGCATTTCTGATCATAACACACCAATTTCAAATGATGTTTTTGGACATAAAGATTAACTTTATCGAACAAAACACACATTTATTGTGTAACATGAAGTCCTGTGAGTGCCATCTGATGAAGATCAAAGTTTAGTGATTAATTTATTTTAAAATGGTGTAAAATACTTGTATGTTTGAGGAATTTTAATTATGGGATTTCTGTTGTTTTGAATTTGGCGCCATGCAATTTCACTGGCTGTTGATGAGGTGGGACGCTACTGTCCCACATATCCCAGAGAAGTTAAGCAACAAAACTTAGTGCATCGCACCAAATCGCATTGAGTCGTTCTCTAATCAAACCAAATCGCACCGAATCTTTTCAAACTAAAAGGTATCGTACCTGTATCGTATCGCTCTAGACATGTGTCGAAGAGAACATGGAGCAAATGGAAGAATCGTGAGGATCCACTAGAGGTGAACAAGTTACACTTGAAATGCCCTATTAATGTTTGCCAGCTAAATATCTTATAAGTTAACTATATAAGATGTGTAAAACATCTTTTCTGTAGCTCAGGGCTCCAGCTATGAATTTGGTTTGCTAACTTACTAGCTATAGGCGGCTAGCTTGCAAGATCACGCTTCTTGGTTAGAGCAGAGACAATCAATTCCCTCCTGGATCAATTGTGAGTAGCCTTTTAAAATAGTTGTATAACGTTTTAAGCTTGGTTGTCTGACCTTTCAAATAGTTTATGCTTGCTTGCGCTTGCTAGATAGCATCCACAATGGGAATTTGCTAGTACTTTGATAGCATAAGAAAAAAATAGGGCCCCTTGTGTGCACTGCTGTAATACCGTATATCCCGGTATGAAGGTATGGAAATCTGAATACCGCCCAACCCTAACACACATCCATACACACCGGCAAAGGTCCTCAGGGGAATCTAATGCAGGGGTACTCAACTCATACCCTACGAGGTCCAGAGCCTGCTGGTTTTCTGTTCTACCTGATAATTAATTGCACACCTGGTGTCAAAGGTCTAAATAAGTCCCTGATTGGAAGGGAACAATGAAAAAATGCAGTGGAACTGGCTTCGTGGTCCAGAGTTGTGTTCAGGGATCTAAAGGATACCTGCCAAATTCACTAAGTGTGTTATTGACGTACAGTCTGTTAGCGTGCTGACCCCGACATCTCCTTGCCAGGTAAATATATACTTAATTGTATATATGCATAAAATTATGACATTAAAAAAACAAATCTACTCCTGAACTTCATCCTACAGTATAGGATTTAAATGACTTTCACAATATGACTCGTACCTGCTTGATGCTCTGTGCTCGTCCCGAAGGCTTCATCTGCAAACGCCACCCAACCAGCTCTTCCCGAGCCCACTCTGCTGGCAGTGGCCATGGTTTGTGTGTGTATACACTCCACTAGATTCCACTAGTTCCTGCCCTCACACCTGTCTGCATCCATGCACAACTGGACACGCTGAGGAGGAGACAAAAGAGAGAGACAAAGAGAGAGAGGTAACATGGAGGAATGATAAACTGAAGCACAATCTTGGCAGCCACCTGCTGCTGACACATAGGTCTGAGAACCAAGGTTTGTTTGAGAACCAAGAAACCCTCAGCTGCATTCAAACACATCAGGTGTGACACCTAGGAGTCATAGCAGACTGGTTAAGCATTTGAAGTGTGTGTACCAGAGGCAGTCCTGTAATAAAGTTGCTTAGACACTAACGACAGGACAACAAGCATATTGGTTTGATAAGCTACTCTTGGCAAAGATTCAACGTTGGTCTCACCCACAAGACAGCAAACTCCCCTTCCCATGTGCTGCACTCAAACACAACACAGACACTTTCTGGAAGTCTATGGCAGCATCTTCCCTACATAGTGCACTATATAGGGAAGAGGGTGCCATTTGGGATGCATACTATAGACTGACTCTCTGTTGACTAACCAGCAGAGACAGGATGAGCATTCAGTCCAGCATAACAAAAGTCGGCATCGAACGGTTGACAATACGAGTCCATTCTATTTATGGGGGGTCGTGCTCTTCAGGACAGGAAGACACTGTCAGTGTGTCTGTGTCAGGAACTTTTCAAATCCGGGAAGCCTCAGCTCTCCAGCCCCTGCTTGCCAGTCCCAGACCTCAACCCTAGTCTACCAGCCCCTGAGCCCACAGATCTGACGTGACCATGATGCTGGCTATGAAATAAGTTGGTTTCCACAGAATCCTCTATACAAAACCTTGATTCTAAAGTGGTTGTTTCCTGCTCTTATGAGTACTTAACCACTTCAGTTCCCATTGAGTTAAGTTATTAACTTCTAATGCTGTTGAAGTAATATGGCTACAGTTTTACCTGCCTCACCTAAAGCCCATTATTTTGGGAAGCTGTTATAGACGACCAAATGCGAACAGTCAGTATCTGGAAGAAAAAGCTTCAAACTGTAACCAGTGCCTGCAACCTGGATCAGATTGTCAGTCAATCTATCAGGGTATTTATAAACAGCACAGGAATGAAATCATCCACATGTATTGATCACATCTTTACTAATGTTGCAGAAATCTGCTCTAAAAACAGTATCAAAATCCATTGGATGTATTGATCATAATATAGTAGTCATATCTAGGAAAACCAAAGTTCCAACGCCTGGCCTAAGATAGCGTATAAGAGGTCATAGGAATCACTACAAAACATATTCTATGTTGAAGATGTAAATAATATTTGCTGGTCTGTGGTGTGTAATGAACAGCATCCAGACGCTGCACTTGACACATTTCTGAAATGGCTTATTCCAGTTAATAATAAGCATGCACCCATTAATACAATTACTAAAAACGGTTCAATCCCTGTGGATTGATGAGGAATGGAAAGATGGTATGGTTGAGAAAGATGAGGCCAAAGGAATGGCAAATAAGTCGGGCTGCACAGCCCAAACATACTGTAAAATGTGAAATTATGTGACTAAACAGAACAAAAATAAGAAGAAACTGTTCTATGAAACAACAATAACTTCTATAAAGAATGATAGTAAAAGTTTTTGGAGCACTCGGCTGCATCATTCATCAAAGGAGAACTCGGCTGCATCATTCATTGAATCAGATGACTTATTCATCAAACACCACTGATATTGCCAACTACCTTACACATCCATGCATGACTGATCAAATTATGAAAGACAAGCATTGCAATTTTGAATTCCGTAAATTTAGCGTGTAAGAGGTGAAAAACACATTGCTGTCTATCAATAATGACAAGCCTCCTGGGGTCTGACAACTTGGATGGAAAATTGTTGAGGATCAGACAATATTGCCACTCCTATTGGCCATCTATTCTATCTAAACCTACAAGAAAGTGTGTGCCCTCAGGCCCGGAAGGAATCAAAAGTAATTCCACTACCCAAGAATGACCAGATACAATGCTATTTCAAAGTAAACACATATTTTCAGCACACTTATAGGGAAGGGCATTCAGCAATCACCACAAATGGCTGAGACAAATTGATAATAAAAAGATTGTGGGAGCTGTTTTGTTTGAGTTAAGTGGAGCATATTAGATTATCAATCATAATCTGCTGGTGGAAAAATGTATAGTACCAGTCAAAAATCTGGACACACCTACTCATTAAAGAGTTATTTTCTACATTGTAGAATAATAGTGAAGACAATATAGCGCATATGGAATCATGTAGTAACCAAAAACGTGTTAAACAAATCAAAATATATTTTACATTTCAGATGCCTTGATGACAGCTTTGCACACTCTTGGCATTCTCTCAACCAGCTTCATGAGGTAGTCACCTGGAATGGATTTCAATTAACAGGTGTGCCTTGTTAAAAGTTCATTTGTGAAATGTATTTCCTTCTTAATGTGTTTGAGCCAATCAGTTGTGTTGTGACAAGGTAGGGGTGGGATACAGAAGACCTTTTGGTAAAAGACCAAGTCCATATAAGAGCTATGAACAGCTCAAATAAGCAAAGTGAAACAACAGTCTATCATTACTTTAAGACATGAAGGTCAGTCAATGCAGAACATTTCAAGAACTTTCAAGGTGCAGTCACAAAAACCATCAAGCGCTACGATGAAACTGGCTCTCATGAGGGCCGCCACAGGAATGGAAGACCCAGAGTTACCTCTGCTGCAGAGGATAAGTTCATTTGAGTTACCAGCCTAAGAAATTGCAGCCCAAATAAATGCTTCAGAGTTCAAGTAACAGACACATCTCAACAGCAACTGTTCAGAGGAGACTGCGTGAACCAAGCCTTCATAGTCACATTTCTGCAAAGAAACCACTACTAAAGGACACCAATAAGAAGAAGAGACTTGCTTGGGCCAAGAAACATGAGCAATGGACATTATTAATGTTAGTTCTCTGTGTACGGGTCGGTGGAAATCTGTCCTTTGGTCTGATGAGTCCAAATTTGAGATTTTTGATTCCAACCGACAAGTCTTGTGAGACGCAGAGTAGGTGAACGGATGATCTCCACATGTGTGGTTCCCAGGGCAGCAAGGCTGGCTCTTAAACATACACAGAGAACTAAAATTAATAATATGCATGTCAATCTCTCCTGTGTCAAAGTAGAGGAGAGATTGACTTTGTTACTATTTGTGAGAAGTATTGACATGTTGAATGCACTGAGCTGTCTGTTTAAACTACTGGCACACAGCTCAGACACCCATGCATACCCCACAAGACATGTCACCAGAGTTCTCTTCACAGTTCCAAAGTCCAAAACAGACTATGGGAGGCACTATATAGAGCAATGACTTCATGAAATGCTGTTCCACACCAAGTAACTCATGTAAGCAGTAAAATCATGTATTTTTTTAAATAGATAAAAATATACATTACACAATATAGCGGGGACCGTGAAGACACACACGCATACACACACACGATAACATACGCACAGATTTTGTGTTATAGATACTGTGTGTGGTAGTAGAGTAGTGGCCTGAGGGCACACACGTAATGTGTTATGAAATCTGTTATCTAATCACATGTAATGTTTTTTAAATTGTATATAAATGCCTTAATTTTGCTGCACTCCGGGAACAGTAGCTGCTGCCTTGACAACAACTAATGGGAATCCATAATAAATACTAAATACACAGTGTGTCTGCTGGAGCAGTGGCTCCCTAACCATTACTGATGTGAACCACCTAAAACCTTTCAAACGAAATATCCCTAACCCCGTTTGAGTTGGACACAATCAACCTGTTTGTCCTGTCCCCCAAACCCCATCCCACTACTTAGGAAACACTTTCACCGGATATGAAATCATGTTTTCCTGAGAATCCCAAAATCAAAATCCTCATTAACAAGAGCATGGGAGTTTTCCTGCTCTTTAAATACTAGAAGTCCACTAAGTTCCCACTGTAATACTGGGGATAGCGAGGAAACATATTTTTGTACCAGGGCACAGTCACAGTGTGTGTAATAGAGGATTCACATCGGATATGCACCGCAAAGGTCACAGATAAGTCTTGAAAATGTCAGGAAAGGTCAGGAGAGAGGAAAATACATATTGGGCCGAAAACCATCACATACAGTTTTTCCATATTACACTCCTAAGGAGAGAAAAGTGACAGGAGAGAGGGGGGAGAAGACAGGGAGAGGCAGCAGAAATACAAGAGAGCAAGGTGGAGAGAAACAAAGCGAGAGAGTAGGAGAAAGATACAGGGTGGAAGAGGGGGATAAAGAGAAGGGTGGGAGGCGGGACGACAGTGACAGGAAACGTTAAAAGGAAACAAAGTCTCTGTAACTGCCCGATAAACATTACTGACTCATTCCATTTCTATTTTCTCCCCCCCCGCTCATTTTCTCTGGAGGATGGCTGGTTGTATCCTTCCATGCACATCTGTTCTGCCAATGTCTCTCCTCTTTCTCACAGAGAGAAAGACACTTCTCCAGCTCCTTCCTCTTCCTCTCTCTGGTGGATTCTCTCTCCCTCCAACAGTCTGCTTCACAGACCAAGTACACACCCCTGTCTCTAATGATAACTGACAGTGTATTTGGCCTAGACCAAACATCCAGGCTTGATTTCAATCAAGCCCACACCCTCACACTTACTCCAAAAAGACACTATGGTTCCAAATCCACTACAATACACAATTGACATGCTTATTTGCATGATTTCGATGTGACAAAGAAGGTGTCATATCTGAGAAACGGAGTAGTAGCCTAACAGTAATAATTGCACGCGTGCACACACACAGAGAGCGAGAGAGATAACTAAAGAGATCAAGGTGATTGTGAGAGACTAGCCCACTGCTCTTCGGCAGCTCTCTCAGCTCATTGGGCAGGTAGTGAAGCATTCAAAACTGTACTCATGTCAACTCATATCCTATTCTACTATTCTGTCTCTGACCCAAAATAATTACGCAATGAATGACGACACACGGTTAGACCGAACTTTGATACTTGAAAAATATCTAACGGTCTACAAGACTGTCTCTCCTTGGGAAGCCTCTTCAAATCTGTTTGCCAAAAGGGGTAGGCTAAATTATTTGCTAGTATACATGAACCCTAACCAAAACAACCATGTAAATCCAATAGATGGCTATGGTTTAATTGTCTTCAGTGATTCCTCTCCTGTGCTCCTTCATGGCCATTGAAATGAATGCAGTATAAATGGCTGGCTGGGGTGGGTCTTCTTTAATTTAATATGCAATGAAAGGAATGGGTAAATGAAGGGATAAGGGGAAGGAGTGATGATACAGATGACATAGAGTGCAAGGGATTAGAGATGTGAGTGAAAGTAGGGATCGAGGGGTGAGAGTATGAAGGGATAGGTAAGGAGAGAGGGATATAGGGAGTCAACGAAGGAGGAGAACAGAGGGGTGGATTGTTCTAACCCTGGGCGCACTCCAAACCCTGACTCAGCGCCCAGCCGAGACACACACACCACTGCCAGGCCAAGGGTCCAGACATGCACTGTCAACCATATGTTTGTGTGGGGGTAGTGTCTAAACACACACACACTTCCATCAGTAAGTCTGTCACATAGTTGTGATAGCATTCGGCAGTGACCCCGAACCCCCCTCCTCATCATTTCTGCTGTGACATGCTCCCTACCCCCCTCCGCTATGTAAACATACTGCTGGCACAATGCTGACATAAAGTCACAGGGACATGCTAAATAACTAGAACTACTACAGTTGGTCTGTATGTGAGAATGTTTAATTTGCTTCAGACTACTTTCTACCTGTTTTGGCATATAAGAGTAACGCAATGTAGGAGAGCTATGGCAATGTATCCCCGTAACCTACTACTTCCACAATTTAAACTGTAGGCTAAGTAGTCTGGTTTATTCCATTGACTATATAGACCAGTTAGTGTGGGATGTATTTAGCGGCCATTACCCAATACATGCTTTAGGCTACTCCTCTGCAACTATTGACAGAATCCTGCAAGCATTGATCAAGAGACTCAAGTTTGCCCATAGTCTTGGTACAGAATAATAACTTCCTCTCACTCTCCAGCCAGGTAACGGACAGATTCTCGATCGACACTCACGGCAGTTGGCTTTCTCTGCAACAACCTGTTGATCAACTGACCGACCTGATTTGCCCTGTCGCACTTGCACGCAACATTGTATCACAGACACACAACGAATCAGAGCCTCTACTAACTTCGAGAAAGAGCAACACTTGGCAACAACGTAGCCCTGTAGCCTTACATGGAAATGTGATATAAAATTATTTGGGATAAACAAATAATTCAATGTTTACGTACCGATATTGTTTGATGTTATATGCGCTGCAGTCTCTCCGTGTTCCAGTGAGCCAGACTGTCGACCAGAACGAGACCCGGAGAGTGAGACCGGTGACGCGGAAGGATTGGGCACGCACCATGCGCTGCCCTCGCGGCTTGTGATTGGTCAATCGCCTAACGTGAAATATTCACATGTCGACGTGAACAATAAAACAGCTATTATTATTTGTTTATCTGTGTGAAGAGGAAGTCATTATTATACACTTCATGGCGAAAAGTATGTGGACATCCTATTCAAATTAGTGGATTCGGCTATTGCAGCACACGTTACTGACATGCATATAAAATTGAGCACACGGCCATGCAATCTCCATAGACACACATTTATGCCCGGCGAGAGCCGGCTGGTCAGCTGCAAGTGCTGTCACTGGGAAGTGAAAATGTCTAGGAGCAACAACAGCTTGGCTAGGAAGTGGTAGGCCACACAAGCTCATAGAACGTGATAGCCAAGTGCTGAAGTGCTTAGGGTGTCTGTCCTCGGTTGCAACACTCACTACTGAGTTCCAATCTGCCTCTGGAACCAAGGTGAGTTCCAAATTGCCACTGGAAGCAACGTTACCACACGAACTTTGACCCGCAACACTGGGGCCCTACATGGGTGCGTGCTCAGCCCCCTCCTGTACTCCCTGTTAACCCACTACTGCGTAACCATGCACGCCTCCAACTCAATCATCAAGTTAGTAGACGACACAACAGTAGTGTCTTGATTATCAACAACGTAGAGACAGCAGGGCACTTGGAGTGTGGTGTCAGGAAAACAACCTCTCACTCAACATCAACAAAACAAAGGAGATGATCGTGGACTTCAGGAAACAGCAGAGGGCGCACCCCCCTATCCACATCAAAGGGACAGCAGTGGAGAAGGTGGAACGTTTTAAGTTCCTCGGCGTGCACAACTACCTGCCCTCTATGACAGCTACAGCACCCGATGTCACAGAAAGGCTCATCAAGGACAACAACCACCCGAGCCACTTCACACCGCTACCATCCAGAAGCTGAGGTCAGTACAGGTGCATCAAAGCTGGGACCAAGAGTCTGAAAAACAGCTTCTATCTCAAAGCCATCAGACTGCTAAACAGCAATCACTTACTCAGAGAGGCTGCTGCCTACATTGAGACCCAATCACTGGCCACTTTAATAAATGGATCACTAGTCACTTTAAACAATGCCACTTTAAATAATGCCATTTTAATCATGTTTACATATCTTACATCACTCATATCAGATGTGTATACTATATTTTATACCATCTATCACTGACATTTTCAACATGTCCCTGATTGAGTCTGTAATAACAACATGTTTCAAGCAGACCACCATAGAACACGAAGGCAACCTGTGCCCAAGAACACGAAGGCAACCTCCCTAAATGACTACAGACCCATAGCACTCACGTCCGTAGCCATGAAGTGCTTTGAAATGCTGGTAATGGCTCACATCAACACCATTATACCAGAAACCCTAGACCCGCTCTAATTTGCATTACCGCCCAAACAGATCCACAGATGATGCAATCTCTATTGCACTCCACTCTGCCCTTTCCCACCTGGACAAAAGGAACACCTACATGAGAATGCTTTTCATTAACTACAGCTCAGCTTTCAACACCATAGTACCCTCAAAGCTCATCACTAAGCTAAGGATCCTCCCTCTGCAACTGGAGACTGGACTACCTGACGGGCCGCCCCCAGGTGGTGAGGATAGGTAACAACACATCTGCCATGCTTATCCTCAACAGAGGAGCCCCTCAGGGGTGCATCCATCCCTCTCCTAGCTCCTACCTGGGCTCAAACCAGGGACCCTCTGCACACATAGACAACAGCCACCCTCGAAGCATCGTTACCCATCGCTCCACAAAAGCCACAGCAGAGCAAGGGGAACAACTACTTCAAGGTCTCAGAGTGAGGTCACCAATTGAAACACTATTAGTGCACACTCCGCTAACTAGCTAGCCATTTCACATCAGTTACACTCACCCCAATTTTTGACCTCCTTTTCCACAGCAACCAGTGATCCGGGTCAACAGCATCAATGTAACAGTATAGCTTTCATCCCTCTCCTCTCCCCTACCTGGGCTTGAACCAGGGACCCTTTGCGTGCATAGATAACAGCCACCCTCGAAGCATCGTTACCAATCGCTCCACAAAAGCCGCGGCCCTTGCAGAGCAATGGGAACAACTACTTCAAGGTCTCAGAGTGAGGTCACCAATTGAAACACTATTAGCGAGCACCCCGCGAACGAGCTAGCCATTTCACATCGGTTACATGTGCTCAGTCCCCTCCTGTACTCCCAGTTCACCCACGACTGCATGGCCAGGTACGACTCCAACACCGTCATTAAGTGTGCAGATGACGCAACAGTGGTAGGAATGATCACCGACAACGACGAGACAGCCTATAGGGAGGAGGTCAGAAACCTGGCCGGGTGGTGCAACCTAACAACATATCCCTCAAAGTGATCAAGACTAAGGAGATGATTGTGAACTACAGGAAAAGGAGGACCGAGCACGCCCCCATACTCATCGACGGGGCAGTAGTGGAGCAGGTTGAGAGCTTCAAGTTCCTTGGTGTCCACATCACCAACAAACTAGAATGGTCCAAACACACCAAGGCAGTCGTGAAGAGGGCACGACAAAGCCTATTCCCCCTTAGGAAACTTAAAAGATTTGGCATGGGTCCTCAGATCCTCAAAAGGTTCTACAGCTGCCACATCGAGAGCATGGTTGCATCACTGCCTGGCATGGCAACTGCTCGGCCTCCGACCGCAAGGCACTGCAGAGGGTAGTGCGAATGGCCCAGTACATCACTGGGACTAAGCTGCCTGCCATCCAGGACCTCTACACCAGGCGGTGTCAGAGGAAGGCTCTAAAAATGGTCAAAGACCCCAGCCACCCCAGTCATAGACTGTTCTCTCTACTACTGCATGGCAAGTGGTACCGGAGTGCCAAGTCTAGGACAAAAAGGCTTCTCAACAGTTTTCACCCCCAAGCCTTAAGACTCCTGAACAGGTAATCAAATGGCTACCCGGGCTATTTGCATTGTGTGCCCCCCAACCCATCTTTTATGCTGCTGCTACTCTCTGTTCATCATATATGCATAGTCACTTTAACTATACATTCATTTATATACTACCTCAATTAGCCTGACCAACCGGTGCCTGTATGTAGCCTCACTACTGTCATAGCCTCGCTATTGTATATAGCCTCGCTACTGTTATTTTTCACTATCTTTTTGCTGTTGTTTTTATTTCTTTACTTACCTATTGTTTACTCACCACCTTTACTCACCTAATACTTTTTTAAAACATGTACTGTTGGTTAGAGCCTTAAGTAAGCATTTCACTGTTGTATTTGGCGCATGTGAAAAATAAACTTTGATTTGATTTGATTTATTGCACCTTGCCTATGCCATCGCTCATCCATATATTTATATGTACATATTCTCATTCACCCCTTTAGATTTGTGTGTAGTTGTTGTGGAATTGTTAGATTACTTGTTAGATATTACTGCATTGTCGGAACTAGAAGCACAAGCATTTCACCCACACTCACATTAGCATCTGCTAACCATGTGTATGTGAAAAGTATGATTTGATTTGATTTGATAACTGTTCATTGGGAGCTTCATCAAATGGGTTTCCATGGCCGAGCTGCTGCACACAAGCCTAAAATCACCATGCGCAATGGAAAGCGTTGGCTGGAGGGGTGTAAAGCTTGATATCATTGGACTCTGGAGCAGTGGAAACACGATCTCTGGAGTGATGAATCACGCTTCACCATCTGGCAGTCCGACAGACGAATCTGGGTTTGGAGAACGCAGGAGAATGCTGCCTGCCTGAATGCATAATGCCAACTGTAAAGTTTGGTGGAGGATAAATAATGGTCTGGGGCTGTTTTTCATGGTTCGGGCTCAGCCCCTTAGTTCCAGTGAAGGGAAATGTTAAGCTACAGCATAC
>NC_068449.1:38277598-38337598 GCF_023373465.1 Oncorhynchus keta | reverse complement strand
AGTGTGCTATATAAGGGAATAGGGTGCCATTTGGGACGCACCCTATATAACCTATGGACAGACTAGGTCGTTGCTCAAAATCCTGTAAAGTGACATTGCCGCTGCCTACGAGGGACACCAGCTGTCTGCCATCTTTACAGTTAAAGTTGTGTTAGATGTGACCACTATTGTCTTATCATATACCTTTATCCTCATACAAACACACACGTGCGCCGGCGCGGGCGGGAATGCACAGACTCACGCACACGTGCACACAGAGTCTCCAGCCCTACCTTTCCTCCCCTTCTCCTGTCTCTCATCGCTTGTCCTCTCCTTTCTCTGCCTCTCCTCTCCTCTCTTCTCCTCACTTCTGCTCTCCATTCTTCTCCAGCTCTCCTCACTTCCCTTCTCATCTCCTTTCCAGCTCCTCTCTTTTCCTCTTCTCTCAAGCTCCTCTCTTCTCCTCTCCTCCTCTCCTCTCTACCACTCCTCCCCTCCTCCTCTGTACTTCATTCACTCCACATGCAGCTAATTCATCCCTCTGGTTAACCTACTTTCAAAGCAATTAAAATGCCCAAGGCACTCTTTCTCTCTCTCTCTCTATCCATCTCTTCTCCATCTCTCTCACTCTGTCTCCACCTCTCCTTCCATATCCCCATCTAATTCTATTTCAAACATGCTTTATTGGCATGGGGAGTAGGTTGAAATCTAAACGTTGTCAATTCAATACCCAGTACAGTACAATATGTAAATGATGCAAATGAACAGAACAACACAGCACACAAAACACAACACTTCGACATCTCAGTCACTCTCTCCATCCTTCTCTCTTTCTCTCTCACAACCTTTTTCAATTTGTCTATTTCTTCTCTTTCTTCATGCACTAGTCTCTCCCTCCCTCCCTCTTTCTATCTATCTCATTTTCCATCTTCCTCTCACCCCCCTCTCTCCTTGTTCTTCCATCTCTCCCTTCCCCTCCCCTCTCCCCTCTCCCTTCTCCTCCCCTCTACCCTCTCCCTTCCCCTCCCCTCTCTCTCCCTCTCTCGTTCTCTCCAGTGTAATAGATGAAACAGGAGGAGGACATTAGGGACAAGTGAGGCGCTGATACACTGTCTAACTATCAAAGGGGACATCAGTGGGAACTTTTTATTAAATTACCTCCAATTTGTATGGACGAGCCGCACATTATAGCCTGTATAGGTCCGTACACACGCACGCACACTACACACGCACGCACACACACACGCACGCACGCACGCACGCACGCACACACACACACACACACACACACACACACACACACACACACACACACACACAAAAATAAAAGCACTACTATGCAGCATTGTAGCAGGTGAGAGAGAGAACTTACACCTACTCCTTTACTATCCTGAGAGGGTCAATAAACGGGCTGATCTAACAAGGCTTGTGCTCATCTCTGAAACGGAATGGAGAACAGGAGAAGATGCAGTAACAGTTGCTGAGCCACGCTCCCATACCCGTACCAGGAACTTTACCAGAGGGCAAGTACATACTCTAAGTCCAAACATGCTCATCTCTTCCCCATACCCATTCTCCACTAAACGTACACACTGAATGTGGTTGGCTGCTGAGGGATAATACATCTGTTGCCTTAGTTGGAATTGTAGTTGAGTCTCTCTCTCTCTCACACACACACAGCTGAGATTGCATTGCATTGCATTGGTAAACAGTGTCTGATGAGTCCCTGATTTGATAAGAGTGTTGATAGGGGATTACAGTGTTTGCAGCTGTCCACTGACACACACTGATTCACCACTATTAAAATCACCGGTCAATCAATGGGCCTCATAGGCCTGGGCTGCAGGTGGCTGCACTGGACTAAGTTAAACAGCCAATCACACACACACAAACACATGGAGGCTGGTGGGAGGAGTTATAGGAGGATGGGTTCATTGTAATGGCTGGAATGAAACAAATGAAACGGAGTCAAACATGTGTTTGATGTGGTTGATAACATTCCATTGATTCCATTCCAGCCATTACAATGAGCCCGTCCTCCTATAACTCCTCCCACCAGCCTCCTGTGGTACATACACACACACATGGGTATACATGCACACACACAATAACTATATTTTCAAGTTCTTGCCATTCTTGGTCTGATGTATAAAGATGCTGATACTGCAGTGTACAGGTCAACGATCCAGAGGCTTGTCCAGCGGTGTGATGGCCACCATCTATCTCATCCTTAATGTGAAGAAAACGGAGGATGGCGTTTGTCCCCAAACCTGTCGGCCACTTGTGTGTGGTTGTCCACAATGTCAACATAGCACAGGTTAGTTCAGAGAGACTCATACAAGTACATGAATGCACATATGGACAATGTGCTTGGCGGGAATCTCCAAGTAGAGAGTGTCTGCTGCAGAGTCCAACAATGCCTCTATTTCCTACGTAGACTCTGAGTTTTCGGAGGTGACAAGAAAGTGACGCTCCTGATCTCCCATACGGCCATAGAGAGTATCCTGAGATGTGGCGTCACAATCTGGTTTGGCAGTTTATCAGTTCAACTAAAATCTCAAATGTCCTGCCCAAACCCACTGGCTCCATGTCATCTATAAGTCTTTGCTAGGTAAAGCCCCGTCTTATCTCAGCTCACTGGTCACCATAGCAACACCCACCCGTAGCACCCGCTCCAGCAGGTATATTTCACTGGTCATCCCAAAGCCAACACCGCCTATGGCTGCCTTTCCTTCCAGTTCTCTGCTGCCAATGACTGGAATGAATTGCAACAATCACTGAAGCTGGAGACTTATATCTCCCTCACTAACTTTAAGCATCAGCTGTCAGAGCAGCTTACTGTACCTGTACACAGCCCATCTGTAAATAGCCAACCCATCTCCCTCATCCCCATTTTGTTATTTATTTTTGCTCTTTTGCATCCCAGTATCCCTACTTGCACATCATCATCTGCACATCTATCACTCCAGTGTTAATGCTAAATTGCAATTATTTCACCACTATAGCCTATTTATTGCCTTACCTCCCTAATCTTACTACATTTACACACACTGTATATAGATTTTGTTTATTCCATTTGTTTATTCCATGTGTCTCAACTGGCCTTCCTGGTTAAATAAAGGTGAAATAAAATAAAATAAAGTATCAGGACTCCCCTCAGGCAGATGCTATAGGGTCCCTCCTCACATCAGTCAGACACTATAGGGTCCCTCCTCCCTTCAGGCAGATACTATAGGGTCCCTCCTCCTTTCAGGCAGACGTTATAGGGTCCCTCCTCACATCAGACAGACGCTATAGGGTCCCTCCTCCCTTCAGGCAGATGCTATAGGGTCCCTCCTCCCTTCAGGCAGATACTATAGGGTCCCTCCTCCCTTCAGGCAGATGCTATAGGGTCCCTCCTCCCTTCAGGCAGATACTATAGGGTCCCTCCTCCCATCAGGCAGATGCTATAGGGTCCCTCCTCCCTTCAGGCAGATGCTATAAGGTACCCCCTCCCTTCAGGCAGATACTATAGGGTCCCTCCTCCCATCAGGCAGATGCTATAAGGTACCCCCTCCCTTCAGGCAGATACTATAGGGTCCCTCCTCCCATCAGGCAGACGCAATAGGGTCCCTCCTCCTTTCAGGCAGATGCTATAGGGTCCCTCCTCCCATCAGGCAGACGCTATAGGGTCCCTCCTCCCTTCAGGCAGACGCTATAGGGTCCCTCCTCCCCTCAGACAGACTCTATAGGGTCCCTATGTGTAAGCTGAACAGTTATAAGCACTCTTTCATTCCCATGTCCATCAAATACCTGAATGACAATAAGTAAAGCTGAGCTGTGTTAGTTCGCCACAGACTAAATGTAAGGTAATGTGCAATATGTATTATCTATGTAGCTGTGTGAGAAGTAACGTGTATGTGGGTAAAGTGCTATATTATGTTGAATGTGTAATGTATACAGCAGTACAGTGTGTCAAAGATAATTTTCCGATTAAGTTTATCCTATCCTATACACACACACACACATACAGTGGGGCAAAAAAGTATTTAGTCAGCCACCAATTGTGCAAGTTCTCCCACTTAAAAAGATGAGAGAGGCCTGTAATTTTCATCATAGGTACACTTCAACTATGACAGACAAAATGTGAAGAAAAAAAATCCAGAAAATCACATTGTAGGATTTTTTATGAATTCATTTGCAAATGATGGTGCTCCCAAGGGGCACAGCGGTCTGAGGCCCTGCATTTCAGTGCTAGAGGCTCCACTACATACCCTGGTTTGATTCCAGGCTGTATCACAACCAGCCGTGATTGGGAGTCACATAGGGCGGCGCACAATTGGCCCAGCGTCGTCCGGGTTAGGGTTTGTAAATAAGAATTTGTTCTTAATTGACATGCCAAGTTAAAAAAATGAACTTTTCTGTTTTCTCAATTAAATTAATTTCAGCATTGAAAAAAAGTGCAAGTTGAATTTCTTCCACCTGAGCGTGTCAGAGACCACTATAATGATACATCAAATGCGTTTGATGAGTCATTTTGTCTTCTTCTAATGCCTCTTTAGGGGAAAGTAATCCAAAAGTAACAAATTACCTAAATTTGGGTCATCCAAAAATTACGTTACTGATTACAATTTTGGACAGGTAATTAGTAACTGTAATGGATTACATTTAGAAAGTAACCTACCCAAACCTGTCTCTGACTTGGGGTCAGACTCACTCAAATGGAACAAACTTAAACTTGTGCCTAATGCTGAAATGAATGTCATTAAGAAAGCAGAAAGGTGTCATCATGATTTTTTTCCGCAAACATCTTTTCTAAATTTAAAAGTCATCCAGAAGTAATCATCAAGTTTTTCAAAAGTATTGGTAATCTAATGACAATATTTTAGCTGGTAACTGTTTACAGTTTCAAAAAATAGTAATCAGATTACATGTAACTAATTACATGTTACCAGTTACTCCCCAACTCTGTACACACACACATATCCAGATGTCACAGGGATCATTACTGTTATGTAGTAGTGACTGTGTTATAAGAACATTCCCGTTTATGTAACCAACGAGAACACACGGGGACATCGTTGGCACCTTTACCGGTACACAGCTTTCATGCCCACTGAACAGGTTTCAGGACGTTGGTTGCTACCAAAACAACGTGTGTTGTCGTACAAAACAATCAATAACACCAGTCTATTTCAACAGGAAGTTTCTCCCTGTCAACACACACATCTCTTACCATAGCACATATAGATAGGTACAGTGAAAGCTCAAGACAAAAGTTGTAATACCATTAAGAGAATGAGTACTACTAGGGTGTAGAAAAATAAATGCAGAGGAGTATGGAACGGCTCTCCCCTCTTTCTTTCTCTCTCTCTGTCTCATCCCTCGCTCCGCTGCTCCTCCTCTCCCCTAGGTGCCGTAGGTAGACTCCTAATGAAAGATCAAGGGCATTAGCTCAGCGGAAAGCTAAGTGGGTTACCTGCAGTTAGACGCTCCGACACAGAACATTAACTTTACTGCAGCCTCATTTGTAATGGAGGGGGAGAGAGACAGAGAGCAAGAGAGAGAGAAAGAGAAAGAGAGAGAGAAAGAGAGAGAGAGAGAGAGAGAGAGAGAGAGAGAGAGAGAGAGAGAGAGAGAGAGAGAGAGAGAGAGAGAGGGAATGGGAGTAACATAGGTTGGCATTTGCAGGTGCTTTGTCAGCAGTGGCTGCATGGAATGCCAGCTTCATTACCTTCTGTCTCCATGCAGTCACATTCCTCAACGTGATTCACACCATACACACCCACACACACAGGCACGTACAGACACACATGCACAGACACACAGATGCAAGCATCACACTCGCACACACACAAGCGCGCACACACAAACAGAAAAGCTTTCAGGGCCAGGCCATGGCAGCGAAAACAAACTGTAAACAAACATAGATATTGTATTGTGATGTTTTTAGGGCACAATGTGAAGACACCAACTGTCTTTTTACAACCTTAGGGGTACACTGGAGTCACAGCACGATGTATTCAGGCTTTTGTATGCAGGCTCTGCTCTAACACACCCAAAGTGAAGACCATGACACTTTGATTTATTGAAACAAAAGCCAGTACCTTCTTTAGCCCCCCAGGACCAGAGTTGCCCACCCCTGTTTTGCACTACAAGCCTCTTGTCTAGTTACAGTGACACAGTGCCAGTACTGAAGCATCCATTACACACCCTCCCTTCCCTCCCAGACTCCAGTCGGTGTCCTTACATGAAGTCATGGCACGTTCCTCAAGGCTGCCACCAAAGCCTTCAATCTTTTCTCAAATCCCCCTAGCCTGCAGCCCCATGCAAATCAAGCCCTCTTCCCACAGATAGGGAGACTTGCAAATGTATTCAAACACAGGCAGCCTAATACTGGGGCTTTCATGTAATGCTGCTGTATTTGTGTCTGAGTTACAGGGACCCTGGGACGCATTAGGGGGACGGGCACGGATTTGTCAGGTTATTATCTGGTGTCTGCGGATTGGGGTGTGTATGTGTTTCTATCTGAGGGGGGTTATTGATTCGTTGATGTAATGAACACCTCCATTTCTATGCTACCTTGGCAACAACGGGAGAAAGCAGTGGGGTGATTCCCGTGTGGGTTCTCAGTAGTGAAGGATTGTGGGGTGTTGGCGTGAACAATGAAACATCTGGCATCACACACACACACACACACACACACACACACACACACACACACACACACACACACACACACACACACACACACACACACACACACACACACACACACACACACACACACACACACACACACACACACACACACACACACACACACTCGCGCGCGCGCACATAGGCACACGTATCCACTTAAAACCCCATCCTCATCTGTGTAGGGAGCAGCAATAAAGACGACATCTGAGATGATACTAACTCAAACCATAACATACCACTTTAATGTCAACATGGCATTTCAGGCAGGAGTTAGCAGTGATAGCTGAGCGTTTGAGTAATGTTCACCAGTTGTCACCTTTCCCCACCCTTCTCAGAAATGAGTGTTTTGTATCCATGACAACTGAGCAGAGCCAGGCCAAGCAGAGCACCAGGAAGAAAGTAAGACATAAGCCCAAATGATCGCCACCTCTTGTTTCTTTCCCCGTCATCAAAGTCAAGCAACACGTCATTAGCGATTGGACTGGTGTCAGGTAGCATGTCGGTGGCGGTGACCTGTGTCCAATCAAGCGTTCTCGGGAAGGACAGGGCCTATGGGATGACATCACCATGCAGGAAGTATTACACTGGTCGGCGGCTCGTCTGGAATACTGAAATCGCACCCTATTCAGTGTATAGTGCACTGCTTTTCACCAGAGCCTCATTTGGTTAGCCACATAGGGGTCTGGTCAAATGTAGTGCAGTACAAAGGGAATAGGGTGCGATTTTGGACACAGAGGTTGACTGTCAGAAAGTGGACAGATGATCACTTAACAAAAAAACATGAATGGCATATTCCAAATATTCTGTTTGCAGGTCTATTGTACTGCTAGGTTGCTATTGTAAAATAAAAATGAATTCTCAATGAGAAGTTTACTTGTTTAACATGAGCATTTATATCGATTTTTCCCACACAACACGTAAAAAGAGCACAACAGACAGAACAAACAGTCAAAACCAGGTTGGATGATAGGTCGGGCTACCATGGTGGAGAACCATGGTTGCATAAAAATGGAGGTTGGTAGAGGGTGTGGCGCATGGGTAAGAGAGGGAGAGAAAGTGAGAGAAAAGGAGAGAAAGTGTGCGAGAGGAAGAGAGTGAGAGAGAGAGAGAGAGAGAGAGAGAGAGAGAGAGAGAGAGAGAGAGAGAGAGAGAGAGAGAGAGAGAGAGAGAGAGAGAGATTTATAGTGGTCTATGATTAGGACTGTTGGTCTGTAATTAGTGTGTCCACAGTGTGCAGTGCAACACAAACAGGCTGTGACTTATGGGGCTGAAGAAAACATGTCACACAGTGTGAGAGGCCCACTGTGTCTCAAAACATGTGTACACAGAGAAGCATACTCTTGTTCTCCTCTTCCATCCCTGTCCTTTCCCTCTCTTCCTCTACAGGAACGGGTCCATAGCACACTGTGTGATACCCAGTGTATCAGACAATGAGTACATACCACCCCCTTCACCTCTTATCTCTCCCTTCCTCTTCTCCGCTCTTCCTCCTGTCCTTGTTCTTCTTTCCTCTTTCCATCTTCTCTTTCCACAGTCTGGGAAACTGACACTAAAATGTAGGACTGAAGGGTGGAAAACGCATAAAGGCACAGCCAATTGGCCAGTGTTACCTAGTGTTGATTGATGATGCAAGAGTTTTTCCGAGGAAGTGTTTTCATGACGCTGTTGTTTTGGGTTTATTTTATGTCTCTCGCTGTGTTTTTGCCATTATAACTGTAGAGTTTATCCAGGAGTTAAGTGAACTCTGTAAGTGTTAAATTAACAATCATTGGTGTAAAAGAACGGCAGTGTCAAAAACCAGACTTGAACCAAAAGTACAACTATCATATTTCCCATCATTCTCTATTGCAGGTAGATTTTTTTAAATTGTTTGTTTCAAAATCTGTTTTGATTGATTAATTAATCTTATGCTACTCAAATATAATTAACATACATTCTTCTGTTACTTGGACTTATTGCACCCTTGTTACATCCAGTTTAGATGCTTTAGGTAGTCTAAAATCTTAGCCTTCCCAACCCTGGTAGACAATCATGAATGCAGGTGAATAAAAATGTTGGATATCCCAACTCTGGTTGGATTTCAATAGGAATTACACATCACTTTGCAAGCCAGCATGTGACTTGCAGGCCTCATGTGGCCTGTAAAATCATTAATTTCAGGCCACTTTATAGGGGTAAACTAGGCCCTCAAAATAAGGCCTAAACAGTGATTTAGAAAGTATTCAGACAATACATCAGAATGACAAAGTGAAAACAATTTTAGCAAATGTATCACAAAGAAGTAAACATAAATACCTTATTTACATAAGTATTCAGACCCTTTGCTATGGGACTCGAAATTGAGCTCAGGTGCATCCTGTTTAAATGTATCATCCTTGAGATGTTTCAACAACTTGATTGTAGTCCACCTGTGGTAAATTCAATTGATTGGACATGAATTGGAAAAGGTCCCACAGTTGATAGTGCGTGTCAGAGCAAAAACCAAGCCATAAGGTCAAAGGAATGGTCCGTAGTGCTCTGAGACAGGATTGTGTCGAGGCACAGATCTGGGGAAGGATACCAAAACATTCCTGCAGCATTGAAGGTCCCCAAGAACACAGTGGCATCAATCATTCTTAAATGGAAGAAGTTTGGAACCACCAAGACTCTTCCCTAGAGCTGCCTGCTTAGCCAAACTGAGCAATCAGAGGAGAAGGGCCTTGGTCTAGGAGGTGACTCTGACAGAGCTCCAGAGTTCCTCTGTGGAGATGGGAGAACCTTCCAGAAGGACAACCATCTCTGCAGCACTCCACCAATCAAGCCTTCAGGCCAGACGGAAGCCACTCCTCAGCAAAAGGCACATCAGAGCCCGATTGGAGTTTGCCAAAAGGCACCTAAAGAACTCTCAGACCTGATGAAACCAAGATTGAATTATTTGGCCTGAATACCAAGCTTCACGTCTGAAGGAAACCTGGCACCTTCCCTAAAGTGAAGCATGATGTTGGCAGCGACATGCTGTGGGGTTGTTTTTCAGCGGCAGAGACTGGGGGACTAGTCAGGATCGAGGGAAAGAGTAACAGAGCAAAGTACAGAGAGATCCTTGATAAAAGCCTGCTCCAGAGTGCTCAGGACCTCAAATTGGGCCGAAGGTTCACCTTCCAACAGGACAATGACCATAAGCACAGAGCCAAACAATTATATAAACTCAGCAAAAAAAGAAACATCACATTTTCCGGACCCTGTCTTTCAAAGATAATTTGTAAAAATCTAAATAACTTCACAGATCTTCATTGTAAAGAGTTTAAACACTGATTCCCATGCTTGTTCAATGAACCATACACAATTCATTAACATGCACCAGTGGAACGGTCGTCAAGGCACTAACAGCTTACAGACGGTAGGCAATTAAGGTCACAGTTATGAAAACTTAGGACACTAAAGAGGCCTTTCTACTGACTACTGGAAAAAAAACGAAAGAAAGATGCCCAGGGTCCCCGCTCATCTGCGTGAACATGCCTTAGGTGTGCTGCAAGGAGGCATGAGGACTATAGATGTGTCCAGGGCAATAATTTGCAATGTCTGTACTGTGAGATGCCTAAGACAGTGCTACAGGGAGACGGGACAGACAGCTGATCGTCCTCGCAGTGGCAGACCACATGTAACAACACCTGCACAGGATCGGTACAGCCGAACATCACAACTATGGGACAAGTACAGGATGGCAACAACAACTGCCCGAGTTACACCAGGAACGCACAATACCTCCATCAGTGCTCAGACTGTCCGCAATAAGCTGAGAGAGGCTGAACTGAGGGCTTGTTGGCCTGTTGTAAGGCAGGTCCTCACCAGACATCACTGTCGCTGGACCAGCCAGGACTGGCAAAAAGTGCTCGCGGTTTTGTCTCACCTGGGGTGATGGTCAGATTTGCATTTATCGTCGAAGGAATGTGCGTTACACCGAGGCCTGTACTCTGGAGCGGGATCAATATGGAGGTGGAGGGTCCGTCATGGTCTGGGGCGGTGTGTCACAGCATCATCGGACTGAGCTTGTTGTCATTGCAGGCAATCTCAACGCTGTGCGTTACAGGGAAGACATCCTCCTCCCTCATGTAGTACCCTTCCTGCAGGCTCATCCTGACCCTCCAGCATGACAATGCCACCAGCCATACTGCATGCTGTTACATGCAAGACAAGAATGTCAGTGTTCTGCCATGGCCAGCGAAAAGCCCGGATCTCAATCCCATTGAGCACGTAATAATAATAATAATAATAATATATGCCATTTAGCAGACGCTTTTACGACTTGTCAGTCATGTGTGACGTATGGGTGGTCCCGGAACCCACTACCCTGGCGTTACAAGCGCCATGCTCTACCAACTGAGCTACAGAAGGACCACGTCTGGGACCTGTTGGATCGGAGGGTGAGGGCAAGGGCCATTCCCCCCAGAAATGTCTGGAAACTTGCAGGTGCCTTGGTGGAAGTGGGGTAACATGTCACAGCAAGAACTGGCAAATCTGGTGCAGTCCATGAGGTGGAGATGCACTGCAGTATTTAGTGCAGCTGGTGGCCACACCAGATACTGACTTTTAGTTTTGATTTTGACCCCCCTTTGTTCAGGGACACATTATTCAATTTCTGTTTGTCACATGTCTGTAGAACTTCTTCAGTTTATGTCTCAGTTGTTGAATTTTGTTATGTTCATACAAATATTTACACATGTTAATTTTGCTGGAAATAAACACAGTTGAGAGTGACAGGACTTTTTTTGTTGTTGCTGAGTTTATATATAAATTGCTCTGCCCCACCTGTCCTGACCACCACTGACTGTATTTATTGTATCGCCTTAAATAATGTATCTTAATGATATCATATTTGCGTAGGCTCACACTTGGTGAACGCCATAGGACTGGAAATGAATAAATGCAACATCCATGTAAACTTAGCAAAAAAAGAAATGTCCTCTCATTGTTAACTGCGTTTATTTTCAGCAAACCTAACATGTGTAAAGATTTGTATGAACATATGTCACTAACAAATACAGTCATGGGTGGCATCTCCAATTCAATCAAAAGGCAAAGCACACTGGGAATTATGCAAATAATCATGCTTTACAATGTCAATTTAACACTGAAAAGTGTGAAGCCGCATAGACACTGGAACAGTGAAGAAACATGATCACAAGAGTAACTTTTTGCAATGCGGTTTTCTTTTATTGCAACTGGAAGACAATACAACACAGAAACTTTATGTTAGCTTTTTGTTTTCTTCGGAAAAACAAAACCATTTTTTTTTAAACAAACATACTTTCGTCATAGTAATGGACAAGGTGATATTTACATGAATTGATGAAGTAGTTGGTCTTTGGCAATGTGAATACACGTCAAGGAAATACAGAGCGCACCTACGGAGGTCGTTCTCCATATTAACAGATCAGCTGTAAGGTCATGCCATCAAGACTACATGGTTCAAAAACAGGACACAGAAATGATCGGTAGCATGTTTTTACAGAACACCTGCCTGTTATTTACATAGAAACTACATGGTGACTTTTTGGTATTTTGTTTCTTTGTTACCAATAATAGTGGTATAACAAAATTGCTGGCAGTCGTTTCAGCGATTAGCAGAACTACGGATCCTTCGAGACCAAATAGTAGCCGATTCTATTGGAATTTGTGCCATAAGTGCCATAAGGTACCATGCAGTTTCCATGATTACAAGGTGAAGTGTACTACAAATAACTTGAAACTGACGATCCACTGCTCTTTATTCTCCTCCTCCTCCTCAGAAAACCCCTCCTAAACAATAAACTGAAAAATGGCAGTTGAACAGACAGAAACCAAACAAAATATCAACAAAAAACACGATGAAACAAGGAAACACTT
The DNA here is from genome assembly GCF_023373465.1 of Oncorhynchus keta. NCBI lineage: Eukaryota > Metazoa > Chordata > Actinopteri > Salmoniformes > Salmonidae > Oncorhynchus > Oncorhynchus keta. Next base: position 38,325,076 of record NC_068449.1, on the reverse strand, counting down.
TTTTTTGACTCATCAATATATCATTATTTGCCAGGCTAATTTTGACAGTTCATTAATAATAATTCATATTCAATATTTTGAGAACACGTCGTCCTCCTCCGACATTGTGGCACCTGAAGGATTGTGATTGGAGGACGAGTTATCGAGTGACTGTTACCGTCCAAGGAAGGCAGTATTCCTCAAAGGATAACTTAACAAACAATGGGAATAAATCATATCATATATTTATCAGTTGAAGATACATTGATTGACACACGAAAGCAGTCTAGTCGACAGAAGCTCATCACCTCATCTTAATCCAGGGCAAATAAGGGCTCCTTCAAATGATACCTTATTTCCCATATAGCGCTCTACTTTTGACCAGAGCCACATTGGGTTAGTTAGCTCTGGGTTAGCTCTGGTCAAGAGTCGTGCACTATGAGATATTGGGTGTTATATTCAACTAATAAATGAAAATCATCCCAATGAGCAATGATCGGTAGCACAAAAAAAATCCAAGTAATGTGGTAAGTTTCAACAAAAATCAGTAGCACATAACGCAGAAAGGGTATCTGATAGAAATGCTACAGCTCACTGGTCATTTTTTGTCTTGACATACAGATCAAATATGTGTGTCCTCTATTTCAGGTAGATAAGGAATTATTACAGGCTTTGGCACTGAACTTAGACAATATCTTTATTTTAATATCTTAGTGCAATCTGGCGAGATAATGTGAAAATATGCACTATAGAGTTTGTATTTATCTTGCCATCGTACTGTGTCATTTACTTTGTGTTACTTTCATGTGCAACGAGTCTATGGTAGCCTGCCTAATAATACTGACAACAAGACCTGAAGAGTTGCTAGAGTAGAAATGGCAAAAACACAGCGAGGGACACAAAATAAACCCAAAACAACAACAACGTAAAAACACTTACTCGGTTAAACTCGTGTGTCATTGAAAAATGGAAGACCCTGAAATATCAAAGACGGCTAAAACCTTAGAAAAGAAAGAGGTGATGGAAGAACAGGCACAGAGAAGGGGGGGGGGGGACGACAGAAGACTGACACTCACTACCTAACCTCTCTTTTATCACATGGGCTCCAACATTCAGCCATCAGGGAGAACCCATCAGACACAGTGGTCACTATACGGCCATGCTGGAGAGGACAGAGGTACGCTGAAAGTTTGGTGCTTTCAGTCCACAAATAACTGATCTTCATGCCAAGAAGTTTTTAAAATGTTGTCTTTTCTAGCATGGCCATCTAGCGACTACGTACAAACACTGGGACATTCTGGTTTTGTCAACTATGGATGAAGGGAGTTGCTATCTAGCCCTGTATCCACGGGTGGAGCGAGTTATCCTCATATTGCAGAAAGAGATTTGCCCCACATACCGTCTTTTTGTCCCTGAACAAGATGTTATTACTGTATTTTTTCAAAGCCCACTGTTAAAACAAAGATGAGTAAGGACGACAGGAAACAAATCATCAAGTCAAAAAGAAAAAGACAAAACAACAGGGAAGGATTCCACACCTATGGGCGCAGAACCTCGAGGCAGAACCTTTTTGTTCGCTAGGATACTTATATGAAAATAATTCATGCTTCATGCTAAATACATTATTTACCTAACATGAACTTTGTCTGAATAGAAAACAGTTTTTTCTCTTTTTCTTTACAGAACCCATGCAACACGATTTGGAAAAATCCTGCTGGCTACATTGCTTCAAAAGAAAATCAAAATCTAGTTTAACTTTTTATACAGTGTTATCCTGACTGGATGAAATTGCTTTATTACGTCATGAGAGTGGGTAAGTAAACACACACAAAAAACCCCCCCACAAAAATTAACAACTCCACAGTCATATCATTATTCTTCTCACACAAAATATAATTGGCAGGTTCCATAGCATCATTTCCTTTCCAACCAATGAAGGTATTCAGGTGTTTGTGCCACAGGAAAAATATCACTACATCATGTCACTGGATTATAACTCAATGATTCACGTTGATTGCTTTAATAAAAGGACACAGGCAGTTTTGAGGTTATCTTGACATATTGTCAGTTATTTCCCTCTCCGATAAGTGCTTGCTAGACTATTAGCTTATGGCTTTTAGCGAACTAAATTAGTTTACATTTAGAGAACACCCTGTCAAAAAACGAAGCCTTTCCTACATCTAACTTGTACCAGTGTCCTTCATCCCACTACAGTCCTACAGTCAACCATTAAGGTGAAAACATAACTGTCCCCTCCGCATTGGCACGCTAGCTAGCGCTGGTGGCTAAATGTGATTAGCGGTCAGAAAGACAGTTAGCTAAGGAAGTGCTACCATCATCACTGGGCTGACCAAGAGTTTCTCTTTGGCACTGTCCCAACACTGACACACATAAACTGACTACCTAGTGTTACTTCTATGAGCTTGGCTACGCTACTGATGAGTGTCTCTTCTATGGGGTTGGCTAGGCTAATAGTCACAAAGGTAACAATTTCCCAGAATTTCATGGAACATTTTTTCTGTGGCAGCTTCCTTGCACACAGACAAGACAGAGCTGGCAAACTTGGTTTTATATATGTATTTTTTTATAGCCGCCTTTTTAGCACCGGAAGTTCCAAGGCAAATTAGAATGCCATTGTTTTTGAAAGTTTTGTACCCAACACAGGGGATAGTTTGCCAAACAATGTGTATCTGTGGCACTCCTATCCATGTCAGCATATACCTGTGTTACTTCAGTGGAATAGTTAACTAATATAAACATTGCTTTAGCCAGTATAGCATGTGGATTTGTGCTTGGTTATTGTGAAGTTTATGTATATGGTCACATCCTAACTGAAATATGTAGCCCATAGACACCAATGGTTAAGATCTGAACATGAATACTAACTTTATTTCATTTGAATGATGTATATCACTGTAAAAACAAAATAGTTTGTGATAAGCACCTCATAATAACGTTTTACCTGTAAATTCTACTGAAGTAACAAGTTATGAGCTTGTAGAAATGTACTTAGTGTTAGCTGCATCTGATGAGACTGTAAAGGGCAATAGCTGCAGATTGGGCACATTTTGACATGAACAAGGTGATCTCCTATTCACACATCCAAGCCAATCCATGATGGGGCAGTTTTTCAAAAAGCTATTTTTTTTCTCTCGCTCACTTTACTTTCAGCCAACGGAAACCTGCGAACTTAGCTGAATATCAGAAAAAGGTTCATCTATGGCTTTAATCTCCTTTAAACAAATAAAAAATAATTAAAAAAAATGTAAAGAAAAGAAAATCAACCCTATAAACAGTAACTTTAAATACAGGAAAACAAAGTGATTGTTTTTTTATATTGCCACAAATCATTCAGAATTCACCTGATATCCTGAAAAAAAGAAAGCATACATTTCTATATTAAAAGTGATGTTTTGTATTTCCGTTCTCTCTCGCTCTCCTTTTTTTTCTTTGAAAATCTTCACTCTCTCAGCTAAGTCTCTCTTTCAAGTCTCATGGGTCAGTTTTTCGTGGGTTCTTTCTGCTCTTTCTGGCCCTTGGCGGTTCTGTTAGTGATATTGTTCAAGCAGGCGCGGACGCCCGCCAGGTGGAGCAGCGAACCCGCTGCCTCCTTCATCTCCTCGTCATCGCTCTCCGGCGGCTTTTCCGTGCGCCGTTTTTTCAGCGGGAGCGTATCACTAGCCACACCCATCCGCTGCTTGGCTTTCAGGAAGTGATGCCGCTTCTTGTTGTGCTGCTGGCTGGAAAGGGCGGAGTCTATCGTGTCTATGGGCCAATCGCGTGGCTCTTCTTTCTTGATCTCCAGCTGAATCTTGTTCTTGTCATCTTCATCATCCTCGTCGTCGAAGTCTGAATCGTTGGCGACATCCCGGGCGACGGGGCCGTTGCTGCGGAGACTGGAGTCGCTAGTGTAGTCGCTGCCGTCATCCGATTGGTTGGTGCTGTAAGTGTGGTCCTCCTTGGGGTCGCTGCTGACCAACGGGGAGTCGCAGGCGGGATGGCTGATGCTATGCTTCCGACAGCCTCCGGACAGCACAGATCTGGAGAGAGACAGAGACAGAGATGAAACGCACATAAATACATGCACACAGTATGTACACACACATACACTGAAGCCGACCGTAGACATGACAGATACACTGATGTCAACATTAGACACACTTCACAGCTCCCTGCGTTTGACTTACGTTGGTAGCATGTTTACACACACACACACACACACACACACACACACACACACACACACACACACACACACACACACACACACACACACACACACACACACACACACACACACACACACACACACGCTTCAGTGAGTACATCAGACACACAGAGCAATGCTAGCTGTGACCACTAATCAGCGAGTCATCAGCTAATTCAATTAGACTGGGCTCATCTCCGAGTGGCCACTTCAGAGACCGGAGTACAGAGCTAAAGAGCTAACGCTACGTGGATGATTATTCTAATGGATTTTACCCTACACTCTGCCATCAGGTAGATGTGGGAATCGTGTAATGCAAAGTCACTCTATTTGCTATGCATTTTTGGAACAGCTGTGAATTCAAAATAAAAACCTGTGACAAATCAATCACCGTCTCGGGATTTAATGACGTAACATTCGATTTGAGTCGATTCACTTTAATTCAATTCAATTCAAACGGTGTAGCTGGCTGATAGCACTACATATCCTACATTGGTGATCATCATAATGTCATGTCACCTTGTTGATGTCATAACAACTTTATGAAGTGTTATAACGATTGTATGAGTACTGTGTGCTAGTGCGCCGAGGGGGGTTAACAGGGAAGGGGTGTCATTAGTTATTATAAAACTTATCATACTATTTGTTATTGAGGCTATTCCGTTCTTTCCTATAAAAGGATGTGAATGAACTAAAACTTCAACAAAAGTGAACGATCCCTTGAAGCTTTTCCATCCTCCTATAGCTACTACAGCCCAACCAGCTAAGTTAAGTCAAAGATGTTCCCTCCGTCACTCTGCATCATGTCATGCAGCTTCCCAACTAACTCTGGCAAGTGTGCATGTCGTTAAAAGCCCAGCTCGGAGTGTCTCCGTCCATCCTGGCTGCACTGTGCATTTAAACCTCATGAATTATAGGAGGAGCACAGCAGTCTAAGACAAATCCTACCTATTATTCATGTTAGTCAGTCACTCACTCACCCTCTCTCTCTCTCTCTCTGCTCTGACTGAGTGTGTTCGTCTGTGTGCCCGTGTGAGAGACACAAAGAACGGATGGGTGAAAGGCACATGTTTATGTGTGGATTCTGCCTCTCTGTGTGTTTATACGACGTCAAACTACAGTTTTCCAAATCAAATTGTATCGGTCACATACACATATTTAACAGATGCTATTGCGGGTGTAGCAAAATGCTGAGCTATAATGTTATCGTTTGTGTGCAGCTGTCAGTTGTGTCCCTACCTACCACTTATCCCAGAATACAGTTTGATCTATAACACCGAGCGAGACAGAGCTCAGCTGGAATCACTGTGTTTCCACGTGAGGCTGTCACCGCCTCAGGCCAGAACATTCCGTGTGTCAGAGTGTATAATAGCATATGAGCATGTGTGTGTCCTGTCTGAACATGCAGCTTTCACCCCTCCTAAATGTCTGTCCCTAACGCTTCCATGCCATCCCTTGCATGACTGTGTGTGTGTGTGTGACTGTTTGCACAGACCTGTGTGAGTGTGTGTGCATATATGTGTGTCTCTCTCTATGGCAGGTATACCAACCTGACTGCGGCTGTCCTGCTCTCTAAGGGGTTGATGGGCAGTGGTCGTATTCCTGGGTAAAGGCCCTGACTCATCATCCTGGCTCCGTTCCGGATCACTCCCTGAGGGACTAAAGATAAAGGGGAGAGAGAGGAGAGAGAGGAGAGAGAGGAGAGAGAGGAGAGAGAGGGTCAGTAACACACACACATAAACACATGCAGTGGATTGGGAAATTATTCAGACCCCTTGACTTTTTTCACATTTTGTTATGTTACAGCCTTATTCTAAAATCTACCAACAATACCCTATAATGATGAAGCGAAAACAGGTTTTTAGACAAATAAATAAAGGACCAACCATCTCTGCAGCGCTCCACCGATCGGGCCTTAATGGTAGAGTGGCCAGACGGAAGCCACTTGCCAAAAGGCACCTAAAGACTCAAACAAGATTCTCTGGTCTGATGAAACCGAAATGTAAATCTTTGGCCTGAATGCCAAGCGTCACGTCTGGAGGAAACCTGGCACCATCCCTACGGTGAATCATGGTGGTGGCAACATCATGCTGTGGGGATGTTTTTCATCGGCAGAGACTGTGAGAGTAGTCAGGATTAAGGGGAAAGATGAATGGAGCAAAGTACAGAGAGATCCTTGATGAAAACCTGCTCCAGAGAGCGCTCAGGACCTCACACTGGGGCACACAGCCAAGATAACGCAGGAGTGGCTTCAGGACAAGGCTCTGAATGTCCTTGAGTGGCCTAGCCAGAGCCCGGAATTGAACCCAATTGAACATCGCTGGAGCGACCTAAAAATAGTTGTGCAGTGACGCTCCCCATCCAATCTGACAGAGCTCGAGAGGATCTGCAAAGAGGAAGGGGAAAAAGTCCCCAAATACAGGTGTGCCAAGCTTGTAGTGTCATACCCAAGAATACTTGAGGCTGTAATCGCTGCCAAAGGTGCTTCAACAAAGTACTGAGTAAAGTGTGTGAATACTTAAGTAAATATAATATTTCAGTTTTTTTATTTTTGCAAAAAATTCTAAAAACCTGTTTTTGCTTTGTCATTATGGGGTATTGTGTGTAGATTGATGAGTGGGAAAAACTATTTTAATACATTTTATATTAAGGCTGTAAAGTAACAAGATGCAGAAAAAGTCAAGGGGTCTGAATACTTTCCAAATGCAGTGTACGTATGAGCTGGTTAAAGACGTCATGTACCAAATACCTGGGGGTGGTGATTGACGATAAGCTGCAGTGGAAGGAGAACACCTCTGTGGTTTAAAAAAAAAAAAGGCTCAACAAAAGCTACTCCTTTTAAGGAAGCTCAGATCCTTTGATGTCTGCTGAAAAAAATGCTCCAACGGGTAACATCACTGAGGTGGATGCAAACAGGCTAGACTAAATCAACAAGAAGGCTGGATCTCCCATCGGCACCCACCAGGACAAACTAGACCCTGTCCTGGATAAGCGGACCTCGGGAGTATAGAAGCCAACACTAGCCAACCCCTCCACAGTATCAGCCTGGAGCATCGCAGTGCGATAGCAGACAGATTTATTTTACCCAGATCCAAAACAGAACGTTTATGCAGATCCTTTATACCATGTGCTATGAGGCTTTTAAACACAAACACTTCGTTTTTAAATCAAATCAAATGTTATTGGTCACATACACATGGCTAGCAGACGTTAATGCGAGTGTAGCGAAAAGCTTGTGCTTCTAGTTTCCGACAGTGCAGTAATATCTAACAAGTAATCTAACAATTCCCCGACAACTACCTAATATACACAAATCTAAAGGGGTGAATGAGAATATGTACATATAAATATATGGATGAGGGATGGCCCGAGCAGCATAGGCAAGGTGTAATAGATGGTATAAAATACAGTATATACATAGGGTATGAGTAATGTAAGATATGTAAACATTATTAAAGTGGAATTATTTAAAGTGGCATTGTTCCATTTATTTAAGTGACCAGTGATTGGGTCACAATGTAGCCAGCAGCCTCTCTGAGATAGTGATGGCTGATTAGCAGTCTGATGATGGCCTTGAGATGGAAGCTGTTTTTCAGTCTCTCAGTCCCAGCTTTGATGCACCTGTACTGACCTCGCCTTCTGGATGATAGCGGTGTGAACAGGCAGTGGCTCGGGTGGTTGTTGTCCTTGATGATCTTTTTGGCCTTCCTGTGACATTGGGTGCTGTAGGTGTCATGGAGGGCAGGTAATTTGCCTCCGGTGATGCGTTGTGCAGACCGCACTACCCTCTGGAGAGCCTTCTGGTTGAGGTCGGTGCAGTTGCCGTACCAGGCTGTGATACAGCCCAACTCTCAATTGTGCATCTGTAAAAGTATGTTAGGGTTTTGGGTGACAAGCCAACATTTCTTCAGCTTCCTGAGGTTGAAGAGGCGCTGTTGCGCCTTCTTCACCACACTGTCTGTGTGGGTGGACCATTTCAGTTTGTCTGTGATGTGTACGCCAAGGGACTTAAAACCTTCCACCTTCTCCACTGCTGTCCCTTCGATGTGGATAGGGGGGTTGCTCCCTCTGCTGTTTCCTGAAGTCCACAATCATCTCCTCTGGTCGTAATGTTTTACATTTGAACATCTTGGCCATGTTCTGTTATAATCTCCACCCGGCACAGCCAGAAGAGGACTGGCCACCCCACATAGCCTGGTTCCTCTCTAGGTTTCTTCCTAGGTTTTGGCCTATCTAGGGAGTTTTTCCTAGCCACTGTGCTTCTACACCTGCATTGCTTGCTGTTTGGGGTTTTAGGCTGGGTTTCTGTACAGCACTTTGAGATATCAGCTGATGTACGAAGGGCTATATAAATAAATTTGATTTGAATTGATTTTGACTTTGTTTTGTTGACGTTGAGTGAGAGGTTGTTTTCCTGACACCACACTCCGAGTCGCCTCACCTCCTCCCTGTAGGCTGTCTCGTCGTTGTTGGTAATCAAGCCCACTACTGTTGTGTCGTCTGAAAACTTGATGATTGAGTTGGAGGCATGCATGGCCACGCAGTCATGGGTGAAAAGGGAGTACAGGAGGGTCTGAGCACACACCCTTGTGGGGCCCCAGTGTTTAGGGTCAGTGAAGTGATGATGTTGTTTCCTACCTTCACCACCTGGGGACGGCCCGTCAGAAAGTCCAGGACCCAATTGCACAGGGCAAGGTTAAGACCCAGGGCCTCCAGCTTGATGATGAGCTTGGAGTGTACTATGGTGTTGGATGCTGAGCTGTAGTCAATGAACAGCATTTTTAGGTTTAGGTAGCCTTGTTATCAAATTTGCTTTGATAAAATCCCCAGCTACAATAAATGCAGTGTCGGGATATATGGTTTCCAGTTTCCAGAGTCCAGTGGAGTTCCTCGAGGGCCGCCGTGGTGTCTGCTTGAGGGGGAATGTACATAGCTGTGACGATAACAATTCTCTTGGGAGGTATTATGGCCAGCATTTGATTGTAAGGAATTCTAGGTTGGGTGAGCAGAAGGGCTTGAGTTTCTGTATGTTGTTATGATTACACCATGAGTCGTTAATCATAAAGCATACACACCTGCCCTTCCTTTTCCCAGAGAGGTGTTTATCTCTGTCAACGCAATGCATGGAGAAGTCCGGTGGCTGAACCTATTCCGACAACATATCCCAAGAGAGCCATGTTTCCGTGAAACAGAGAATGTTAAGATCTCTGATGTCTCTCTGGAAGGCAACCCTTGCTCGAAATTCGTCTACCTTGTTGTCAAGAGACTGGACATTGGCGAGTAGTACACTCGGGAGCAGTGGGCGATGTGCACGTCTACTACGGAGCCTGACCAGGATGCCACTCCTTCTGCAGCGCCGTTGTTTTGAGTTGGCTTCTGAGATCCATTGTCCTGGGTGGTGGTCCAAACAGGATCCACTTCGGGAAAGTCATATTCCTGGTCGTAATGTTGGTACATTGACGTCACTCTTATATCCAATAGTTCTTCCTTGCTGTATGTAATAAGACTTAAGATTTCCTGGGTTAGCCATTTTTTAGATGATGATGATGCTGCTTTTAGTGTCTGTGTGTCCTTGTTGTGATTTTTTATGGTGTATTTATTGTAATGTATGTATTGGCTGGTGCAATAAAAAATAAAAAATCCCCTCTGTTGGATTAATAAAGTACTCTTATTGTATGATACAGTTCACACATAGAAACTCCAAATGACAAATAAACCAAGCAGATTGCAGATCATGTGAACGAAAAGAAACAAAATGTCATCATCAACAGAGGGAAGGAGGGATATGGATGATAGGAAAGAGAGGGAGGAAAGAAAATGATTCACTGCAAAGCAGCCAACTCGGATATCCAGACAATCCAGGCCCAGACAATGCTATACCATGACCGTGCAGCATGACCATGACCGTGGCAGAGCTGTAGTGCTGCAGTCTACCCTGCACATATTGGCCAGCAGCGACGTGAGATCGAATCCCACCCAAGACATTTTCTGACTTTCTCCCAACTACATCGACACCCCTGTATCTACCTACCGTCGATAGTGTCTGAATAAAAGAGAAAATCCAAAGGAGGACAACTCTACTACACATTGTACTGTAGCTCAGAGCGAAACGTACAGGGAAACATGCACACTCGATTCTCCTTGGCCCAGGCCCTCCCTCCATCTATAGAAGGCTTTATTAAGTTTGGTCAGAGACGGAGACGGCTTGTAAACACACAGAACACCATGGAGAGAGAGAGAGAGAGAGAGAGAAAGAGAGAGACAGATTGTAAACAGAGAGAAGAAGGATGTGGGACAGTGCGTTTCTTTCTTTCCCAGGCACTTTCCAATAACCACATAGTCAACCCAGTGGAAAGATATGACTGGACAACAAACTAAAAGAGAGAAAAAGAGGAAGGACTGCTGAACAGTGGCTATCTAGCACATTCCCTCTTACACTGCTTCAATTAGTTAGTCCTGAGTAAGACCCCTGTCAAGACTCCTCAAAACACACATGCGCACACAGAGCCCGACAGAATGCTATTGAAAGATGAAAGGGGGGGGTTCAATTGACAGTTAAACCATCATGACCGAGTCGGGTCAATCGCGTCTCAGCAAATCACAGTCCTCAATGTCTGGGTTATTTGGACTCCATTCACCTCTGTCGTAACGCGTTACATTTAAGAGCCATGTTGGTCAACAGATCCAGATCTCTGCGGGTATTCCTCTATGAACCAGACACTTTATGGATTAGATGAGATTATAATCTTTGGATTATTATCTTTTGTTTTGAATGATATTTGAGTACAATAGAGAGGGCACAGTGATGACGAGGCAGACGGCGAAATTGGGGACAGCTAGGGCATTGACAGGCACACCTGCCACTCTCTGACGGACGGTTGGCCAGCGACACGACAGCGTTGGCGTACGTGAGACACAACCTCCCCGCAATGGGGAAAAAGAAAGATGGAGGGATGAACTAATCTAAAGCAGATGGCAGACTGTAGAGAGAGAGAAACAAAATTAAAGCGCGAGAGAGGGGGAAGAAAAGAGGGGGGGAGGGGGGGGGGGATATTATCAGTTTAGAATCATGCTCACCTTCCTGCCCATTAAGCAAGCAAGTCAGAATTGTTGTCTTGGCAACCCCCTCTCCCCAAACTGCCATGACAACCGTAGACAACTATGGTTGCTATAGTGACCATTGCTAAGCTAGCTAACCAACCAGAAGAAGGCTAAATAGAACAGCTGGGTTGAAAATGCCCTCTTTTCTCTTTTATCTCCCACCACTCGAAAAGAGAAGGGCACAAGGGGTGCCCTCAGACGACAGGGGGCACCCTGACCCCAACCCTCAACACACACACACACACACACACACACACACACACACACACACACACACACACACACACACAGCCCATCTATCGTCGTGATAGGATGTGAAGTGACAGAGAGACGCGGAGAGGGATGGGCATTAGTGTGGTTGGGCTAGCAGGGTGAAAGGCTAGTGGGAGATCTCCTTTGTAGTTCCATTGTAGCTGGGTCCATGTTACACAATGGGGCAGTCCATTCACACACTGATGGGCCAAAGACCTTAATAGAGAAAGTATCTAAGCTCGAGAGCATCTAAGCTCGGATACAAGAATGACTGGAATGCCACAGTTGATAGGAAATGGTGCTATAAAGTAGCGTCAAATCGAATGGTATAGAGTAGTATCAAGTCATATAGTTTCAAAGAGTATCAGACCTGTTTTATGGATATTACTGAGTGTCTGTGTGCATACATTGTCTAGGCTTCTAGAACTTAACCTCTCAACAACTCAATCTGTTTCTACATCTCCTACATCCAGCACTCTCGTGCACCCATCTCAATTTCTCACTCCATCTCTAATCATCTCTCTCTGTGTCCCAACTGGCACCCTGTTCCCTATATAGTGCACTACTTTTGACCAAAGATCCATGGGCCCTCGTCAAAAGTCATGTGCCAAATAGGGAATCGGTTGCGATTTGGGAGACCGTCTTTGTGTTATGCCTGCAGTCGGCTCTCTACTTCCATTCTGATGGTGGATGGATTTCCTTATGTGGGTAAACACTGAAGCTCTCAGTGAGGCCAGATGTCAAAGGCCAATCTGAGACCAAGGGACATTGGCAGACAGCTCCTAACCATATCCATACACACTCACTGGAATGGAATACTGCTCTGAACTTTGACCTCACGATCAATGCAGCGCACTTGATTCTTCCCCTCCATGACAGACAGAAGAGTGTAGAAATAGAGCTGGTAGACTGGACAATCCTGACAGGTCTAACTGACTGACTAACATATGTTACGGACTCTTACCACTAGGGGGAGAGCCTGGTTATAGGGTCATCTTAGCCTCGATCTGTGATGGAGGGTCATTTCACCTTCAGTGCTATTGAGATATGGTGGGAGATGCTTTATATGACTGGTTACTGTGGTTACACCCGACAACCCTCAGTTCACACCATAGACTTCAATGTAACATACATTGACCTTCAGCTTTCGCGTCCATCCTCTATACAAGACTGGAGCTTCCACCAGCACGGGAATACTCTATTTTATCTAACCTTTGTATTCCTATTTTGACCAAGTAAATACATTCTATTTACAAGAAAATAATGGACTTGCAGGAGAGAGGAACGGTATATTCATAATTGTACATTTGACTGTTGTCTGAGTACAGTAATGTCAATGCACTGACCTATAGACCGTCATCGTGAGGACCTGGGCCTCATTCACGTCAAGAATACCCCGACAACGACCAGTACAACAACAGAATCCAGAAGCGTCCCACACTCTTTCACGGACCTTTAGGGTAGGCAGTAGAGGAGGCACCTTCCCTAGTAGCTAACACAATACAGTCAATACAGACTCGCCTAGTGCCTTACACCCAGAAATCGCAGATTATTCATAGAAACAAACTGCTGACTGGCCTTGTATTGAAAAGCCCTGTCTCTGTCCTTTAGAATGTCTCTATCTATTGGTATGGAGGAGAGAGAGACAAGGAGAGGAAAAAGGAGAGGAGCTGGTCCAGGCAGGGGAGTGCTGTGGGTCTTTGTGTCAACACAATAACCTGGATGGAGTGAGAGAGTAAATACAGAGAGAGGGACGGAGGAGTTTGTAAACTGTGGTCTATGCTACGCTCCAGTTGGTCTTTACATTAAGGGAGGACGTTTTTTTTTTACTCACAAAGACAAGCATTGGCAAAGACAGACAGACAGACAGACAGACAGACAGACAGACAGACAGACAGACAGACAGACAGACAGACAGACAGACAGACAGACAGACACTTTCATAGGAAGAAAATTGACTTCCTAGGTAACGACACTATCAAGAGAGTCACAAACACAACTATGTAAAGCAAACAAACGCTCACGTGCACAGAATGCATAGACAGACACATTAACCATTAGAACCATTTCCTGCAGTCAAGTGACCAAATCTCCAACTAGAGGCCTCATGGGTGGAATGTTATTCATATTTTTCACAATTAATAAACGTTTTTATTTTTTTATCCCAATTTCACTGCAACTCCCGTACGGACTCAGGAAAGGCGAAGGCCAAGAGCCTCTGTCCTCTGAAACACAACCCAGCCAAGCCCGCGCTGCTTCAAGACACAATGCCCACTAAACCCAGAAGCCAGCCGCACTAATGTGTCAAGAGGAAACACCGTACACCTGGCGACCATGCCGGCGTGCACTGCGCCCAGCCCGCCACAGGAGTCGCTGGTGCGCGATGGGACAAGGACAACCAGGATGACAAACCCTCCCGTAACCAGGATGGCGCTGAGCACCGGCCCATGGGTCTCCCGGTCGCGGACTCGAACCCAGAATCTCTAGTGGCACAGCCTAAGACCACTGCGCCACTCGGGATGGCCCCGGGGTTTCTATGTCAAACGGTTTTCTTATATTTCAGTCTTCTGTGATATGTGTAAAGTGTAATATTTGGATGCAAACTCAAAATGTAATACATTTCAACTCTATAACTGACATGGTACAGGTGTCCTATTTTTTAAGCCCATAACCATGTGTGTGAGGTGTATACTTTTGTTTCAAAGTAGATTTGTTTAAGACTACCAAGAAACACTCTGTGACCCTGGTTTACCCCACCGCAGTAACTGTAACTCTTTAGCCCCACTGTAATGCAAAATCATTTCTATATACAGGAGCACTGATTGTGGCCATGTATAGTGTGAAAGAATAGACATTAATAAAGAAAGATGTTGTCTGGAAGCCTGTTAAGTTATTTCATCTTAGTACATCACACAAAAGCACTTCCTTGAAGAACACAGCGACTCTCTGGAGTACACACACACACACACACACACACACACACACACACACACACACACACACACACACACACACACACACACACACACACACACACACACACACACACACACACACACACACACACACACACACACACACACACACACACACACACACACACACACACACACACACACACACACACACACACACACACACACACACACACACACACACACACACACACAAACAAACAGCTTTAATATCACATTTCAATGCTCGGGCCGATTAGGACGAGAAACATGATGATTCTTTCATGGTTACCGAGTGAACATCACAAATACAAAATTAACAGAATAGTCTTTTATTTATTGGAGGTTTGACGAAATGTATCATTCCTTCTCCAATTCCCCTGATCCTTACTTTAGGTAAGGCTTCTGAAGAGGAGTGCTCAAGCTCTTTTTCCAAACCAACACATGGTGAATTTGGGGGACAGTCAAAGTGGGACTCGAACCTGCAATCTTTCTATACCAAAGCCATTGTAGCCATTTAGAGGTCCACACACACACACACACACACACACGCACGCACACACACACACACACACACACACACACACACACACACACACACACACACACACACACACACACACACACACACACACACACACACACACACACACACACCCTCTCTCATCCAGGAAAAAGGAGAATATATTTGTGGGAGCAGCAGACAGATTCAGACATGTAGATATTGAAGCGTTCAAAATAGGCCATCCATGTTGTTGCCAGGTAACAGAGTGTGTTTATCACTAATGGAATGGCTTCTCCTGGGTCAGAGCAGGGATGTGTGTGTGTGTGTGTGTGTGTGTGTGTGTGTGTGTGTGTGTGTGTGTGTGTGTGTGTGTGTGTGTGTGTGTGTGTGTGTGTGTGTGTGTGTGTGTGTGTGTGTGTGTGTGTGTTCACAAATTATATGGTCAAACACAGTGTGCTTAGAGACATTGTGGTCAGGAATCAAGGTGTTTGAGGTCAGAGTGAAGAGGTTGTAGAGGACGTTGTGGTTGATACACATGACCTGGCTCTCCTCTGCTCTGCTCTCTTCTCCCTCCTCTCCCCTCCTCCCTTCCCCCTCCTGATTACAGAAGAATCCCAAATACTCCATCCAGACTGACTTGAGGTGCAGACACCTCTCCTCTCTCTCCAATTTCTCTCCCCCCCCCATCAAGTGATGATAAACTGTGTTTGAGTCGTTCTATTATTCACTAAGTGATACAACCCGGCTTCCAGCTAACAAGGCGACATCTGACTGAAGCTGCCTTTTAGCGCTGTGTTCAAGAGAATAAAATTAGCAACACTTCACATTAAAGGCACACCAACAGCTCTCCACACAGGCAGCCTTCTAAGAGCTACATTCAGGAACACCACACGTATTCAACAGAGTAAACACACACACAGTCACTCAGAACTACTACTGTCACACACACACACACACACACACACACACACACACACACACACACACACACACACACACACACACACACACACACACACACACACACACACACACACACACACACACACACACACACACACACACACACACACACACACACACAGAGAGATAGATAGATAGATAGAGACACAGACAGAGACACAGACAGACAGAAGAAACCTGTTTCCCATGCCAGTAAAGCCCTTTGAATTGGGAGAGAGAGAGACATATGTATGGGTAAACCACTTCTCCAATCTTATCCAATCTTTTTGGCCCTATAACAAAGAACAAACAGCAGAAACATATACATGATCAAATGATAAAACATAGAGACAACAAATTCCAATTGGCTATACTTAAACTCTTTAAAATCAACCTTAGCTCTGGCATCTTCCCCTATATTTGGAAGCAAGGACTGATCACCCTAATCCACAAAAGTAGAGACAAATTTGACTCCAATAACTACCGTGTGATATGCGTCAACAGCAACCTTGGGAAAATCCTCAACAAACTTGTTCATTTCCTCAGTGAAAACAATGTACTGAGCAAATGTCAAATTGGCTTTTTACCAAATCACCATACGACAGACCACGTATTCGCCCTGCACACCCTAATTGATAAACAAACAATCCAAATCAAAGGCAAAGTCTTCATGCTTTGTTGATTTCCTAAAATAATTTTACTAAATTTGGCATAAGGGTCTGCTATGCAAATTGATGGAAAGTGGTGTTAGGGGAAAAACCTACAACATTATAAAATCCATGTACACAAACAACAACAAACAACAAGTGTGCGGTTAAATTTGGCAAAAAACACACATTTATTCCACAGGGCCGTGGGGTGAGACAGGGATGCAGCTTAAGCCCCACCCTCTTCAACATATATATCAAGGAATTGGCGAGGGCACTAAAACAGTCTGCAGCACCCAGCCTCACCCTACTAGAATCTGAAGTCAAATGTCTACTGTTTGCTGATAATCTGGTTCTTCTGTCCCCAACCAAGGAGGGCCTACAGCAGCACCTAGATCTTCTGCACAGATTCTGTCAGACCTGGGCCCTGACAGTAAATCTCAGTAAGACCAAAATAATGGTGTTACAAAAAAAGGTCCAGTTGCCAGGACCACAAATACAAATTCCATCTATTCACCGTTGCCCTAGAGCACACAAAAAACTATACATACCTCGGCCTAAACATCAGCGCCACAGGTAACTTCCACAAAGCTGCGAACGAGCTGAGAGACAAGGCAAGTAAGGCCTTCTATGCCATCAAAAGGAACATAAAATTCAACATACCAATTAGGATCTGGCAAAAAATACTTGAATCAGTTATAGAACCCATTGCCCTTTATGGTTGAGGTCTGGGATCTGCTCACTAACCAAGAATTCGCAAAATGGGACAAACACCAATTTGAGACTGCATGCAGAATTCTGCAAAAATATCCTGTGTACAACGTAAAACACCAAATAATGCATGCAGAGCAGAATTAGGCCGATACCCGCTAATGATCCAAATCCAGAAAAGAGACATTAAATTCTACAACCGCCTAAAATGAAGCGATTACCAAACCTTCCATAACAAAGCCATCACCTACAGAGAGATGCACCTGGAGAAGAGTCCCCTAAGCAAGCTGGACAGCAACACAATTAGACCCAACCAAATCATGAGAAAACAAAAAGATAATTACTTGACACACTGGAAAGAATTAACAAAAGAAATGAGCAAACTAGAATGCTATTTGGCCCTAAACAGAGAGTACAAAGTGGCAGAATACCTGACCCCTGTGACTGACCTAAACTTAAGGAAAGCTTTGACTAATGTACAGACTCAGTGAGCACAGCCTTGCTATTGAGAAAGGACGCCGTAGGCAGACCTGGCTCTCAAGAGAAGACAGGCTATGTGCACACTGCCCACAAAATGTGTTGGAAACTAGTTGCACTTCCTAACCTCCTGCCAATTGTAAGACCATATTAGAGACACATATTTCCCTCAGATTACACAGATCCACAAACCGAAAACAAACACAATTTTGATAAAACTCCCATATCTAGTGGGTGAAATACCACAGTGTGCATCACAGCAGCGTGATTTGTGACCTTGACCCACGAGAAAAGGGCAACAAGTGAAACACCATTGTAAATGCAACCAATATTTATGTTGATTTATTTTCCCTTTTGTAATTTAACTATTTGCACATCGCTACAACACTGTACATAGCCATAATATGACATTTGAGGGTAATGTTTACTGTTCATTTTTGTTTATTATCTACTTCACGTGCTTTGGCAATGTTAACATATATTTCACACATGAGTCTCTCTCTCTCTCTCTCTCTCTCTCACTCACTCACTCACTCACTCAAATGTGGCATCTTGCTGTACAAATCTCCCGAGATGAATTCTTAGGACTCTGTCGACAGTATACAGAATATGGACAGGATCTTGAGGTAACTGATCAACTCAGATTTTAGGCTGCACTATCCATTTAAAGCAGAAATGTGATGTTCCTTTCCACTTGGGCCCATGGCCTGTTCTGAGTCCACAACCTCTGTCGTGCAAAGCAACAGACACACAGGGAGCTGTCAGGCTTGTGTAACAGAAATGGAGGAGCAGAGGTCTGGGAAACAAGCTGTCAGAAATAAGAAAGTCCTTTTTAGAAAGAGGAGAGGTTCTAAACAAGGAGTTTTACTTCAAGTAGAGTGGCTGAATTATTCAAGGGTTCTTAAAAAAGGGCAGAATCCTTCAATGATTTCATTGTTTCCCTTTTATCTCCCTCTCTCTCCATCTTTTTCTCTCTCCCTCCTCTAAAGGAATGTCTGTGTGGCTTCCCATATGAACAAATATGACAGTTTACTGTAGAATACCACAGTACTTACATAGCATTCTAAAGTAAACTGTAGTATACTGTAGAATACTATAATACACACTGTAGTATCACTCAATCATGTATAGTACTTATTATAGAAGGCTTTATGTAGCATACTGTGGAATATTATAGCAAATACTACAGTATTAACTTTTTTTGTTTTAAATACTGTGGTGAACACTACAGTAAAGTCCGCAAAAACACAACACTTTTTTAACTATAGTAAATACTACAGCATTGAATTTACATATACCCTGCCCATTCCCCTCCCCCATAATCCAAAGTTGTGCCACCCATAAGTGAGAAACCTACATGCCAAGTATAGACCATATATGTTGTTCCCTACAGGTTATAGAAAACGAGCAGAAGCTGTGAACTATCCCTTCAGAACCCAGACCAATCTACTTACAGGTTATGGAAAATGTGTTATTTCAGTATTTATCCAGTAGCTTTCCTGACGGAAAATAATAAAACAAATATGACAGAAATGTGCAGCAAAAAAATACTACAGTGAATACTACAGTAAAGTATGCAAAAACACACGTTTTATTTCACTACAGTATCTAGTGTTTTTGCAGACTTGGACTTGAGTGTATAGTGTAGAATACAGTTAACTATACTATAAATACTGTAGTCAAATAAAACTGTAGTATATACTATAGTACATAATGTTGTGTTTTGTGCATTGTAGTATACTGT
Source organism: Oncorhynchus keta (assembly GCF_023373465.1). Lineage (NCBI taxonomy): Eukaryota > Metazoa > Chordata > Actinopteri > Salmoniformes > Salmonidae > Oncorhynchus > Oncorhynchus keta. Next base: position 38,305,557 of record NC_068449.1, on the reverse strand, counting down.
AGTATGTACTGTAGTGATTTTTCCTGTGGGTTGCTGCTTCCTTCCTGCCACTCTCTGGCTGGGGCATTGCTGTCGCCAAGGCAACCGATCACATTTCACATACTTCACTTCAGAGCCCGGGTGGATCACACACACCACATGACCAAGAACAGGAAATACCAGAGAGAGAGAGGGAAAGAGAGAGAGAGAGGAGAAAATGAGGAGACAGACATGCAGAGAGGGAGTAGGGAAGAAAGAGAGAAAGAAGGATAGAGGGGAGACATAATCAATGTTTACAGCCCATAATTGAAACCAGTCGAGTGGTGACTATAAGCAAAGTCATTCTTACTCTATATATCTTTCAATGCTGCTATGCGTTCCACTTTACCCTCCACCACCCCTTTTTATCTCCGTCCCTCTCTCTCTCTCTCACTCCCGCACTCATCCTTTCTCCCTCTCCCGCTCTCTCCCTCTGTGTAAAGGAAGGCAGTGTAGTGTTACAATGCACAGCCCCTGACTTCAAAACCTATTTATAGAAGTAACTGGGTAAGAAAGAGGAAGAGAGAGGGAAGGAGAGGGAGAGCATGAGGGGGGATAGGGAAAGAGGCATCATCATCATCACAAGTCAAAGCATCCAAAAAAAACTTCATATGATCATGCATGTGACAGGCCTAACTATGACACCCAGGAAATGAGCTTCACATTTACCAGGCACAACCCATATCTGTTCACTCAGATCACAGACTTAACGAGATGATGCAACACTCAGCCCTCTCATCAATTCACACTTGATGACAGAAACAGAAAGAGACACAACAGCTACGGATCATATCTGTTCAGTCATAAAAGCAGACGCTACACCCACATAATAAATCACCCCGATAATGAACGAGAGAAAGAGAGAGAGAGAGGAAAAACGATCAATAAAGATAGCAGATGTTCCTCCATAGATCTGAATATAGAACACATGTAGCAGTGAAGAATAGCAGACTGGTGTTCTAAGTGGGAGTGACCAATAGCAGACTGGTGTTCTAAGTGGGAGTGACCAATAGCAGACTGCTGTTCTAAGTGGGAGTGACCAATAGCAGACTGCTGTTCTAAGTGGGATTGACCAATAGCAGACTGGTATTCTAAGTGGGAGTGACCAATAGCAGACTGGTGTTCTAAGTGGGAGTGACCAATAGCAGACTGCTGTTCTAAGTGGGAGTGACCAATAGCAGACTGGTGTTCTAAGTGGGAGTGACCAATAGCAGACTGGTAATCTAAGTGGGAGTGACCAATAGCAGACTGGTGTTTTAAGTGGGAGTGACCAATAGCAGAGCGTGTTCTAAGTGGGAGTGACCAATAGCAGACTGGCTTCTAAATGGGAGTGACCAATAACAGAATCCAGGCCAGCTGTGGGCAGAACATGGACTGAAGTCAACTAAAACCAGAATGTAGACCTTCCCACACTTTGAGGTGAACCAAGGACTGCATAGAATTTCATAGTCTGAAACAGGAAAGCCCAGTACATCAGACGAGTGTGATGACATCCCACTTTACATAAAGATCCTGCAGCATCAGAGAGCCTTTCAGTGGTTCATTGGTGGCAGCGGTGGAATTGTACTCATTGTGGACATGCTGACTGGGTGTATAAGTGTGAGGACACCAGACAACCAGTCAACCCCTTTCCCTCCCATCAGCTGGATCTGTCACATGGGTTGCCGGTGCTGTGTCATTTCCCCTAGACGTGAGGACACCTTTTCATCCCCCAGACAGACAGACAGACCCAGGAGACATGGTCAAGGCTGTTAGTGGAGACACACACACACACACCTCTGAGTCACTGTGACACTCCGAAGGTAAAAAAGGGAAAAGGATGAGAGAAAAGGAAGAGGGAGTGAGATGCTTTGAAGCAGGAAATACGCTACCTGATAGCACCACCCACAGAGAGAGAGACAGGAGAGATGATGTAACCAACTGATCGCTGTGACCACAGCCTCTCTCGCACTTCCTTTTACGCCCAGGGTATTCTGACATAACAGAGTGGTGTGTGTGTGTGTGCGTGTGTGTGTGTGTGTGTGTGTGTGTGTGTGTGTGTGTGTGTGTGTGTGTGTGTGTGTGTGTGCGTGCGTGCGTGCGTGCGTGCGTGCGTGTGTGTGTAGCTAACGTGACAACGGCCACTTCTAGACAATCAGATCTGCTAAAACTGGACCCACTATACCACCTAATCCATTCACACTAGGAGATAGGAGATTATGATAGGAGGAGTGCAAGGAGCAGAACAACAAGACAAGGTATTGGGGGGGTCCCATGATCTTTGACGCAACTCTCGTGGAACAAAGAAGAGATAAAAGGAGTGAGTGAGAGGAGGATGAGAATATGAGAGGGGAAAAGGAGGGAGGAGAGGAGGCGTTCCCCCTTTCAGAGCACACACTGGGTGCCTGGGAGAATAATGAGTAAAAAGTGTTACACACACACACACACACACTTCTACAAACTCTGTTCTCTCTGTCTCTCTTTCACTACCCCCCCCCCCCTCCTCCGTCATCTCCTGAATATCTAATTGTGGAAGAAGAACGAAGAGAAGAACGAGTGACTAACTCTTAGAAGTTAAGGGGAGAGGAGGAAAAGAAGGACGATGGAGAGAGAAACGGAAGAGGAGGCAAATGTCAAAGGGGCTTTATTGGCATGGGAAAAGGGGCTTTATTGGCATGGGAAAGGGGGCTTTATTTGCATGGGAAAAGGGGCTTTATTGGCATGGGAAAAGGGGCTTTATTGGCATGGGAAAAGGGGCTTTATTGGCATGGGAAAAGGGGCTTTATTGGCATGGGAAAAGGGGCTTTATTGGCATGGGGAAAAGGGGCTTTATTGGCATGGGAAAGAGGGGCTTTATTGGCATGGGAAAGGGGGCTTTATTGGCATGGGAAAAGGGGCTTTATTGGCATGGGAAAAGGGGCTTTATTGGCATGGGAAAAGGGGCTTTATTGGCATGGGAAAAGGGGCTTTATTGGCATGCGAAAAGGGGCTTTATTGGCATGGGAAAGGGGGCTTTATTGGCATGGGAAAGGGGGCTTTATTGGCATGGGAAAGGGGGCTTTATTGGCATAGGAAAGGGGGCTTTATTGGCATGGGAAAAGGGGCTTTATTGGCATGGGAAAAGCAAGCCAAAGCAAGTGAAATACACCGAAAAGAAGGAACCAAAAACAACAACAACAGCAACAACAAAAAAAACGATTGAAAATGAACAGTAAAAATTGCAATCATAAAGGTTTCAAAAATAGAAAGATATCTCTTTATGCTCGCGCTCTCTGTTTACTCTGTTTAGGGACAGACGGCATTCCCATGTGACACGTCGGTAATACACACATTACACATAGCTTTACGTATAAAATATGACATCTATTTAGAACTACACCAGCAAGCACCTTAAACACTCTCTCATCACTCGACTGCACTCAATACCATCTACTGTATCTTGCCTATGCCGCTCTGTACCATCACTCATTCATATATCTTTATGTACATATTCTTTATCCCCTTACACTTGTGTCTATGAGGTAGTAGTTTTGGAATTGTTAGCAAGATTACTTGTTGGTTATTACTGCATTGTCGGAACTAGAAGCACAAGCATTTCGCTACACTCGCACTAAGATCTGCTAACCATGTGTATGTGACAAATAAAATTGGATTTGATTTGATCTCACTTGTCCAACTGTCTGCATAATAAGAAAACAACAACAACAACAAAACATTGAATTCTGATGAGAAAACGGGTTCTGCCAGAATGTCTTGAAACAGGCGACAACGGTCTACGTTCCTCCATAACGGTAGCGGTGAGGTTCATGCAGAGGGAGCTATGGAGAGGGGTGTGGTATGGAAATGAGTTTGCCACATCGTCTGTGTCCCCATCGGAGAGGGTGCAGTGCGGAAAGTGGTTCCACTGTGATATTCTGTGTCTTCAGTCCACTGCCATTCCTCCAACTATTCATCGGTACTCCGGTACTCCTCTCTTCCCTCGCTCCCTCTTCATTCTTTTCTCTCCCATATCAGCAAGTTAAATATCCCCCGGCTTATTCTGCCATTGCTCAGAGCTGAAATATGTGTGCGTGTGTGTGTGTGTGTGTCCATTGTATGTATTCGTTGCTGAGAGCAGAGTGGTGGGCGGAATACTTCAAAGACTTTTCCTCTGACTCACTCCTAACTTGTGAGACAGCAGAGGCACGCGACACACCGACACACACTGCGCCACACGTCCTGCTCTGTCGCCTTCTGCTCTAACTGGTCCTGCATCATTCAATAGATGTAAAAACATACAGAAGTCCACCTAAATGGAATATAGGTTCAGGGGCTTAGAGGCGCTGTCTCACACACACACACACGCGCACCAATAGAAATTGGACACTCGTGAACAAAAATTGTAATGTGGTCACATGACACACAGCTATGACGTCACACACACGCACACATACAATGATGTCACATGTCAATCAATGGTCTGGAAACCCTTCTTGTGTTACGCGCGCAAGCACACACACACACACACACACACACACACACACACACACACACACACACACACACACACACACACACACACACACACACACACACACACACACACACACACACACACACACACACACACACACACACCATACCCAGGAGTACTACAAGGAACAATACAGTTCAATGATGATGAGTTAATGGGACTATACAATTTTAGTTAGTACTATAAAATCTGTACTATTAGGTATCACAGCTGTCATATTACTAGTCTGGATTACTGGACCCCAATCCCTTCTCTCTGCTCTATATTCTCTCTCCTCCCTCCCTCCCCCCCTCTATCCCCTCTCCTGTCCTCCCTCTATCCCCTCTCCTGTCCTCCCTCTATCCCCTCTCCTGTCCTCCCTCTATCCCCTCTGCTGTCCTCCCTCTATCCCCTCTGCTGTCCTCCCTCTATCCCCTCTGCTGTCTCCCTCTATCCCCTCTCCTGTCCTCCCTATATCCCCTCTCCTGTCCTCCCTATATCCCCTCTCCTGTCCTCCCTCTATCCCCTCTCCTGTCCTCCCTCTATCCCTCTATCCCCTCTCTTCAGTTTGAAAGTGATGGGTATAGCGCTAGACTCCAGCTCTCTGAGCCATTCCTAAGCTAGACACGCCTCACCACAGAACTTTGAACTGAAGAGGCACAACTCAACAAGAAGAGCAGGAGAGAGGAGAGGAGGGGAGAGAGAGAGAGACAGAGACAGAGGGAGGGAGGAGAAGAAAGAGAGGGTGTATTTGGAGGGCTTTTGGCAGGGTGTCAGGGGAAGCTCCTAAATCCATAAATCAATAGTGACCTGTGCATGAGACTGGGACAGGTGTGAGAGGCTTCAGAACGGAGCTGGATCACACAGCTGAGGGAGGAGTGTGTGTGTGTGTGTGTGTGTGTGTGTGTGTGTGTGTGGGGGGTACCTGAGTTTGTGTGTCATGGTACTAGTGGCTCAATAATATAGCTCTAGTTTGTCTGCCTCTCCTTCAGCTGCTCCAGAGGAAATCTCCAGCCTCTCAACAACTCTTTCAAGGCCTGCGCAAGGGACTCAGAGACACACATACATACACAATCACACACACACACACTGGAAGCACACCTTTCTACTTATCTGTGTGAGTGTATGTGTTACCTAGCAGTTCAGATCGTGTTTCGGTCGCTGCTCTCAACAGATGTTCCTCCCACACACACTACCCCCCCTCCCCCTTCCCCTCCATCCATCCATCCATCCATCCATCCATCCATCCCTCCATCCCTCCCTCCCTCCCGCTCCAGGTAATACCAGGCTCCACAGCAGCAGAGTTGATACTAAACACTCCTCCCTCTAACTGCCAGTATCTGTGGTGTGTCGGTCTGTCAGCTGGGAGACAGACGAGTGACACAGTAGAGTAGGTCTCCACATATCTAAGGAGTGTTCTATGAACATCCAGTAACTTGCAGGGGCAGGGTACTTTTGGTACCTCTGTCTGTAATAGTCCTGCTATCTCTAACTGAGATGAGGGGGGAGAGAGAGAGAAGAAAGGGCCTACCTAGTCAGCTGCAAAACTGAATACATTCAACCAAAATGTGTCTTCAGAATTTCCCCAACCCCTCTGAATCAGAGAGGTGCGGGGTTGAGAGAGAGAGAGGGTGTAGAGTATACGACATCATTAAATCTATTTACTCTAACGACACAAGCAGTATTAAACTGAACAATAAAATAACCGTTTTTTTGCACAAGGGCGAGGGGTGAGACAAGGGTGCAGTTTAAGTCCAACTCTGTTCAACGTCTACATCTGCAGCCCATGGACTCACCCTCAAAGATGAAGTCCGATTCCTGCTCTACGCAGATGACCTTGGCCTACTGTCACCAACAGAGAAACTACAGGAACAACTTAACATTATTTGGGAATAAAGCATAATTTCTCCCTTTTTTACCTTTATTTAACTAGGCAAGTCAGTTAAGAACAAATTATTATTTACAATGATGGCCTACCAAAAGGCCTCCTGCGGGGACGGGGGCTGGGACAAAAAATGTAAAATACAATAAAAATATAGGACAAAACACACAAGTTTCGGAAATCCAAAGTTGTGATTTTACAGAAAAATGCCAGGAATCAGAGCAGCAGACACTCGTTCAAATTTGGAAATACCATGGCTGAACATGCCCAATGGTACAACTACCTAGGACTAAAAATATGTGGCTCTGGTAGGTTTTGGTCTGGCATTGAATCCACTCAAATAAAAAGCCCGTAAAGCATTTTACTCCTTAAAAAGTAAATTCTCAAAAATAAATATTCCTCTCCAAATATGGTACAAAATAGTCAACAGTGTAATTTTACCAATTTCACTATATGGAAGCGAGGTTTGGAGTCCAATCTGTAATTACGATCATAAGCATTGGGCTAAAAACTCAATGGAAAATCAACATACAGAATTCTGCAGAATTATCTTTAACATATATATATTTTAAATACCAAATAATGTATGCAGAGCTGGACTCTGAAGATTCCCTTTAATTGTAAATATAAAGAAAAGGACACAACATTTTGGCACCATTTGAAATGAAGCCCCAAAATCCTTACTATTCAAAGCACCAGAATCCCAACAGGGGAACCCTGAGAAGAGTCCCCTATGTCAGCTATTAAAAACACTAAAACAACCCTATTTCCCAAAACACACAAGGAAATCAATCCAATTGTTACAGAAATGAAAACATCCTTAACAAAAACAAAGAATAAACTAAACTGCTGTTTGGCCCTCAAAAGAGAATACAAATTGTCAGAATATCTCTACTCTGTCAGAGATACAAAACAGAGACAGATCCTGACCAAACACAGGCTCAGCGACCACCAGTAGACTATCGAAAAAGGCCATGCAAAAAGACATGGCTTCCCAAAGAGGAACGCTATGTGGTCACTGCACTACAGGGGAGGTAGAGACAGAGATGCACTTTTTCCTCTACTGTAAGAAATACTCCCAAATAAGATCAATCAATTCCCAACTTCTGTGCTTTTGATAATGACATAAAGCTGATTTCCATAACCTGAGGGACATCCCAATGACCTTTAGTTCCCTGAAGTATATACATTGTACATCACTTACAAGCGATACATAGCGTAACCATCATCCATGTACATTTTGTTGTTTATTTCTTTTTCTAATCTTATTTAATGAAATGTATCAACTGAATGTATCTTCCGCATTTAAATGCGAGAGAATCCGAGAGATGCGGGGGCAGAGAGAGAGGGGGGGGAGATAAGTAGATGGAGACGGATTAGAGGAAGTATGAGGGGCAGAATAATTGAGAGAGAGGAATACAATTGACCAAAATAAAAGGGGAAAGAGGGAAGACCCAAAACAGGCAATTATATCTTCTATATACCTTTACGTTCTCATCTCCTCAATTCATTGTCTGATCTAGAAGATGAAACTCCCCATAGTAAAAACCCTGACAGTCTCATCGCCCTCTACCACAGACACAAAAGCTTGGGGAAGATGTCTACCGACGTATCGCAGCCATGGCAACAATACTTTAGGTGGCCAGCTCTAACCATTACCATGGCAACTTTCAGAAGGTGAATCTCCATGTCTTCCTAACCGACTAGGGGATTGAGTCCAGTTAACTGACAATAAAGTTCAACACAAAGACAACGAGGTTCATCCAGAATGGCACCCTGTTCCCTATGTAGTGCACTGCTTTTGGCCAGAGCCCTATAGGGAATAGGGTCCAATTTCAGATGTGTCCTTTCTTCTGATATTCTATATCACTGTACAATAGCCACAGACTCAATGCAACAATGGACCACTTCAGTAGAATCATTTGCCTATTCTTTGTAACACTTTTTTTCCTTCGCTTCCTCAAACACTCCTGGAAAGATAGATATATTTATCCTCTTCGGGATAAAGCAATACATTAGAAGCTGTATGCCTCCTTTCAAAACTCCTCTTCCTCCTTCCGCTGTTTCCTAAACTGCAGCATTGTCCTCAGGAAAAGGGATCTCCCTCCCTCTCTTTTTCGGTTGCTCCACAATAGCCACAACAGCCTCTGTTCTCTGTGCATCACCATTACCATGTGCAGTATCACATTAGCAGGAGCTTGGAATACTGATCAACTGGTCAAGAGACAAAGGAACAATGGCGACTTATACACCAAACCCCTTCTCAATGCCCAGCGCCGCAGGGGGAGAAGGAGAAAGAAAGGAGAAGAAGACATTCCATCGGATTACAGTACAGCAGGAAAAACAAGAGATGGGAAGAAGCAGCTGAAGAGATGCTGCCAGAATCTCTATATACCCCCCCGCCAAAAAAATAACGTCTGAGTGAGAGAAAGAGGAGGGGAGCAGACACAAAAAGACAGCCACCTCGAGACTTAGAGACGCTCCTTTTTATAAGAGCAGAACCAATGCCGGATCTATACAGTGTGAGTTAAGGCTATGGTGATCTAGCCAGGTGCCTGCATGGAGGGAGGGTGATCGACACAGAGAGAGAGGGAGAGAGAGAGGGAGAGAGGGAGAGAGGGAGAGAGAGAGAGAGAGGGAGAGAGGGAGAGAGAGAGAGAGAGAGAGAGAGAGAGAGAGAGAGAGAGAGAGAGAGGGAGAGAGAGAGAGAGAGAGAGAGAGAGAGAGAGAGAGAGAGAGAGAGAGAGAGCGTTAGACTGGGTTAATGATATCTAAAGAGCATATGCAAATGAACCAACTTCACTTCAGCAGCTTTGAAATGTATCAGAAAGTGAAGGATGGGGGTTTCAGTCCATCCTACCGTGCACCGTGGGGGCGAGGAGGAGATACGGGAGAGAGAGAGGGAGTGGGAAGAGAAGGCATGATATTAAAGTCTATGTGACGGTACCTTGCAGGAGGACCCCTCCATTTTTTCGGAAGAAGGGACTCCCTGGCCATATAGGAGGACTGGACATGCTGCAGAAAAAAGAGAGAGAGAGAAAGAAGAGAAAGAAGGGAGAGCATGAGTAAGGAAGAGCCTCGGACTGAATTCGCTCAAATGACAGCCCTGTAGAATGTTCCACTGGAGCAGCCCTTCTTCAAACTCTATGCAAAACACAGCAGGGTGGTTTCAACCAGTGCCTTACACACTAGAAACAGACCATGGTCTTTCAGTTGTAACCACATGAGCAGTCATCGAAACACGCACACGTACGCACGCTAACACACACCACTTTGCTCTGAGAGGTTGTGTTTGTGGGGTCGATGTGTGTGTATGATAAGAGTTCAAAGGGTTAACAGACTCCTAATACCTTTTATCTCTGCAGTCGAGGGGATAAGGACGGGACACAACTCTCTCTCTCTCTCCTACTCCCTTTATCACTTTTCTCTCTTTGTCTTGTCTGTCACTCTCTCCCCTTTCTCTCTTAATCCTCTCTCTCCGTTGTCTCTCTTTGGCTCTCCCTCCCTCTACCTCTTTCTCAGGCCAGACAGAGCAATCCCAGATCTAATCAGATGGTAGTCTGATCTTCCACTGAGCTCCATCTGAGTCCTCCATCCTCTCACATAGATAGGGAGACACACACACACACAGACGCGTGCGCACACACAGACACACACCCTGTAACACAGCAGATAGCAGAGCCACAGCCAGGCCGTCTACTGCTATGCTCCATGCTAATCTGCTTACTCCATATTAACTAATTGAGCTGTAGAACAAACAGTGGAGCAGGAAGGCACAGCGCATTATAGCCCCAAAATGGTTTGTGTGTGTGTGTGTGTGTGTGCCACCAGCTTAAGTCGCACACTTGATGAGTTGCCTCAGAAAGAGAGACTCATCTCGTTTAAACGATGGAGAGCAAAGGAGAAGAGAAAAAACGTGTTCAACAGGCACCTTAATCAAGCACAGAACGACCCGTTTCTCCATCTCCATCTCCTGATAAGCAGGGCACTACGCCGATGACAGATGGCTAGGTCTGACCTGACAGTTTGGGATAATTTAGCTGTGGAGAGGAGAGGGCCATCACATCTCCACTCTTCATACAGAGAACGGATACTTTCGATTATAGCTGTGTCGGAATGCTGAGACACTGAATGCTGAGATGTGCACACACACACACACACACACACACACACACACACACACACACACACACACACACACACACACACACACACACACACACTCACTCACTCACTCACTGAGCCACACGCATACAAACACACAGGCAAACACACACAGAAGCATTCTGACTGACTAACAGCCTCATTTGCATATCAGTTGCCTGGCAACGAAACAACATCGTCAACTTCCTATTTCCTGTATTGGTATTCATGTGTTTGTTTGGAGACATCCAGCTACTAATAATATATGCCATTTAGCAGACGCTTTTATCCAAAGCGACTTACAGTCATGTGTGCATACATTCTACGTATGGGTGGTCCCGGGAATCGAACCCACTACCCTGGCGTTACAAGCGCCATGCTCTACCAACTGTGCTACAGAAGGACCACTAAACACCACTACACTCTTAGAAAAAGGGGTTCTTTGGCTGTCCCCATAGGAGAACCATTTTTGGTGGAACTCAAAAGGGTTCTTCTACCCATTGTCTTACATCAGCTAGTGCGTTGATTCCACCTGCACTGATCTGTCTCGTACCTCGCAAAGGATCATGGGATAGATCAGAAGTAGTCCGGCTACAATGTGCTGCCACAACATTTGAAAATATTACCTAGGAGACATCGTCTGCTGAACCCCATTTCTGCTTTAAAAATGTCTGAATTAATCTAAGCTAGAACAATAAATGTCAATAATGTTGATGTTTTATTGGTGAGGAAGTCTTAGTCACCCCATTTTACATCTAGCTAAAGATTATTGTCCTTCAATGAGCAGTGTTTCTGAAGTTTGACTATGGGCACGAAAGCTAGCATAGATTTGTCCAGCAATAGCTGGGCCAGTCACTAAAATGTTCTGATAAAAACGAGTTAATTGCAACCGCCATGGAGCTCAGTTTCATAATTTTACCGTATGTCCCAGCTGTTTGGCATGGTTTTGAAGTAATCGCGAAAAAACAGGCCTTATTTTAGGGCATTTCTCACCCTGCCAGCTCCAATTAGTTCTACTGAGCACAAACTTTCTATTCCCAGCCTACTGTTCTCCATCAAAATGCCAGCTTCGCAATTGTTAGCAATGAGATTATCCCACGTAAACCTTGAAGGTTTACCTCAGGTAACGGCTACATGATGTGCGATCTCACTGTTTGGCCGAGTACACGTTGCGGTGACACACGGTGAAGAGATGGCTGACGCCTAGCGATTAATTTTTAAAAAAAAATTCTGTTCATGGTTAACCAAATTATTTCCAGAAAAAGGTGTAAAACCCAAAACAAAACAAGTGTCTGTGTTCTCTTTTTCAAGATTTTGCCATTAAACCGCCAGAAAAATTAGAATGAAAAACGAAACGATTATTGGATCAATTTTGTTGTTTCTAAATGGCTGCTGGGTAATTTGATATGCTTCGAAATCTGTTCTTTAGTAGGCATCGCATTGAGTGTATGCTGAACTGGTTCACAGAGTTGCAACCAAATGGATGGGTCTACCTTGTTGATTTGTAGATCTGACACAGTTGCTACCTCAGATTATGAGCCCAGCGAGGTATGTAGTACCCGCAGATGGCCACGGGGAGGAAAAAGTGAGCTATAAACACATTCGGTCTTTTGCCTTAAAAACCCTAACCCTAACCCTAGGTATAAACTATTTAAGCAATACAGATAGTAACCCTATCCACAACCCAAATTCAATGGTAGGGTAGCCTAGAACATTTTTACAAAGTATTTACGTAATAATATTATGTTAATTAATACCATCACAGTTTGTTTTTTTAACCTTTATTTTACTAGGCAAGTCAGTTAAGAACAAATTCTTATTTTCAATGATGGTCTAGGAACAGTGGGTTAACTGCCTGTTCAGGGGCAGAACGACAGATTTGTACCTTGTCAGCTCGGAGATTCAAACTTGCAACCTTTTGGTTACTAGTCCAAACGCTCTAACCACTAGCCTACCCCTCTAAGTATTTGCTGTTTTGTTTCCCATTTATTTCTTAATTTATGGTATTTCTTATTGAACACTTGATAAACAAGCCACATTCTAGAGACAATTACAGATTCCAAAAAGAAAACAAGCCCAGTCGTGGACATCGACGTCATGCTTCCAGACAAATTAAACAACTTCTTTGCGCACTTTGAGGAGAATACAGCGCCACAGACTACCAAAGACTGTGGGCTCTCCTTCTCTGTGGCCGACGTCAGTAAAACATTTAAACGTGTTAACCCTTGCAGGACTGCCAGCCCAGATGGCATCCCTAGCCGCGTCCTCAGAGCATGTGCAGACCAGCTGGCTGGTGTGTTTACGGACATATTCAATCGATACCTATCCCAGTCCGCTGTCCCCACATGCTTCAAGATGGCCACGATTGTTCCTGTTCCCAAGAAAGCCAAGGTAACTGAACTAAATGACTATCGCCTGTCATAATGAAGTGCTTTGAGAGACTAGTCAAGGATCATATCCCCTGTCACCCTAGACCCACTTCAATTTGCTTTACCGCCCCAATAGATCCACAGACGATGCAATCGCCATCAACCTGCACACTACCCTATCCCACCTTGACAAGAGGAATACCTATGTAAGAATAGTACCCTCCAAAAACATCATGAAGCTTGAGACACTGGGTCTCGACCCCGCCCTGCGGAACTGGGTCCTGGACTTCCTGACGGGCTGTCCCCAGGTGGTGAAGGTAGGAAAAAGCATCTCCACTCTGCTGATCCTCAACACTGGGGCCCCATAAGGGTGTGTTCTCAGCCCCCTCCTGTACTCCCTGTTCACCCACGACTGCCAGGCCAAGCACGCATCCAACTCAATCATCAAGTTTGCAGATGACACAACAGTAGTGGGCTTGATTACCAACGATGACGAGGCAGCCTACAGGGAGGAGGTGAGGGCACCTCTCACTCAACGTTAATAAAACAAAGGAAATTATTGTTGACTTCAGAGGGAGCACCCCCCTATCCACATCGACAGAACAGCAGTGGAGAAGGTGGAAAGTTTTAAATTCCTTGGTGTAAATATCATGGACAAACTGAAATGGTCCACTTACATCAGCGCCTCTTCAAACTCAGGAGGCTCAAAAAATGTGGCTTGTCACCCGAAAACCCCAACTAATTTTTACAGGTGCATAATCGAGAGCATCCTGTATGACTGCCTGGTAAGGTAACTGCACCGCCCACAACCAAAGGGCTCTCCAGAGGGTGATGTGGTCTGCACAACGCATCACCGGGGGCGAACTACCTGCCCGTCAGGACACCTACAACACCCGATGTCACAGGAAGGCCAAAAAGATCATCAAGGACAATAACCACTCAAGCCACTGCCTGTTCACCCCGCTTCCATTCAGAAGGCGAGGTCAGTACAAGTGCATCAAAGCTGGGACAGAAAGATTGAAAAACATATGCTTTCTCAAGGCCATCAGATTGTGTCAAGGCCACTATAGCACTCAAGGCCACCTTCTCAAGGCAACTAGCAAAGAGAGGCGGCTGCCTACCTACAGACATGATATCATTGGCCACTTTAATAAACGGAACACTAGTCACTTTAATAATGCCATTTTAAGAATGTTTACATATCTCACATTACTTATCTCATATGTATAGCACACTACACTACATCTATTATATACTATCTATTGCATCTTAGCCGCTCTGTCACTGATCATCCTTTACTGGAGTGTATGTATTAGGTTATGTTGTGGAATTGTTAGATATTACCTGTTAGATTCTGCTGCACTGCCAATTCTAGAAGCATAAACATTTCACTACACTGGCTAAAATTGATTGGAATTGATTTGAAGCATAAGACCATGAAGCATCACTACAAGCAGCAACATGATTGACATGAAATAGCATGCAACTAAACACTATATATCCCACTCATTACTTTACAGTTAGCTATATAAAGTTGAAGTCGGAAGTTTACATACACTTAGGTTGAAGTCAATAAAACTCGTTTTTCAACCACTCCAAATATTTATAGTTAACAAACTATAGTTTTGGCAAGTCGATTACGACATCTACTTTCTGCATGACACAAGTAATTTTTCCAACAATTGTTTACAGACAGACTATTTCACTTATAATTCACTGTATCACAATTCCAGTGGGTCAGAAGTTTACATACACTAAGTTGACTGTGCCTTTAAACAGCTTGAACAATTCCAGAAAATGATGTCATGGCTTTAGAAGCTTCTGATAGGCTAATTGACATCATTTGAGTCAATTGAAGGTGTACCTGTGGATGTATTTTGAGGCCTACCTTCAAACTCAATGCCTCTTTGCTTGACATCATGGGAAAATCAAAAGAAATCAGCCAAGATCTCAGAAAAAAAATTGTAGACCTCCACAAGTGTGGTTCATCCTTGGGAGCAATTTCCAAACGCCTGAAGGTACCACGTTCATCTGTACTAACAATAGTACGCAAGTATAAACACCATGGGACCACGCAGCCATCATACGCACAGGAAGGAGACTCATTCTGTCTCCTAGAGATGAACGTACTTTGGTGCGAAAAGTGCAAATCAATCCCAGAACAACAGCAAAGGCTTTGTGAAGATGCTGGAGGAAACAGGTACAGTAAAACGAGTCCTATATCAACATAACCTGAAAGGCCGCTCAGCAAGGAAGAAGCCACTGCTCCAAAACCCCCATAAAAAAGCCAGGCTACAGTTTGCAACTGCACATGGGGACAAAGATCACACTTTTTGGAGAAATGTCATCTGGTCTGATGATGCAAAAATAGAACTGTTTGGTCATAATGACCATCATTATGATTGGAGGAAAAGGGGGGAGGCTTGCAAGCCAAAGAACACCATTCCAACCGTGAAGCACGGGGTTGGCATCATCATGTTGTGGGGGTGCTTTGCAGCAGGAGGGCCTGGTGCACTTCACAAAATAGATGGCATCATGAGGAAGGAAAATTCTGTGGCTATATTGAAGCAACATCTCAAGACATCAGTCAGGGAAGTTAAAGCTTGGTCACAAATGGGTCTTCCAAATGGACAATGACCCCAAGCATACTTCCAAAGTTGTGGCAAAATGGCTTAAGGACAACAATGTAAAGGTATTGGAGTGGCCATCACAAAGCCACTCCAATACACAGTTACAACAGCTCTGTGTGACGCTCGTCGTTGGAAGTAGGTGAGGACCAAAGCGCAGCGTGGTAAGTGTTCATCATATATTTATTAAACCGAGAACACTAAACAAAACAACAAAGGAGAAATTAAACAGTTCTGAAAGGGGACATACAGATAACAGAAAATAATCACCCACGAAACTCAAGTGGGAAAAGGCTACCTAAGTATGATTCACAATCAGAGACAACTAACGACACCTGCCTCTGATTGAGAACCATACCAGGCCAAACGCAAAACACAACATAGAAAAAGGAACATAGACAACCCACCCAACTCACTCCCTGACCATACTAAAACAAAGACATAACAAAAGAACTAAGGTCAGAACGTGACAGTTCCCACCCCCCCCGCCAAAGGTGCGGACTCCGGCCGCAAAACCTGAACCTATTGTGGAGGGTCTGGGTTGGTGTCTGTCCTCGGTGGCGGCTCTGGCACGGGACGTGGGCCCCACTCCACCATTGTCTTTGTCCGCCTCCTAACCTGCCTCCGTGGCCTCTTTAGAGCGGCAACCCTCGCTGCCGACCTCGGACTGGGGACCCTAGCCACGAATGGATGGGCGATTCCAGCAGCGCCGGAGTGAAGGGCGATTCCGGTAGCACCGGAGTAACGAACGGATCCGGCAGCTCCTGACTGACGGACGGCTCCGGCAACCACTGACTGACGGGCGGATCCGGCAGCTCCTGACTAGCGGGCGGCTCTGGCAGCTCCTGACTGACGGACGGCTCTGGCAGCTCCTGACAGACGGGCGGCTCTGGCAGCTCAGGACAGAGGGGAGACCCTGGCAGCTCAGGACAGATGGGAGACTCTGGCAGCTCAGGACAGATGGGAGACTCTGGCAGCGCTGAGCAGGCGGGAGCACCTGTAGGGAGGAGACGGAGAGACAGCTTGGTGCGGGGGTCTGCCACCAGAGGCCTGGTGTGTGGAGGAGGCACCGGATAGACTGAACCGTGGAGGCGCACCGGAGGTCTCGAGCACCGAGCCTGTACAACCCTACCTGGCTGGATGGTCCCCATAGCCAGGCCATTGCGGCGAGGTGGAATAGACCGCACTGGGCTGTGCTGGCGAACCGGGGACACCATGCACAGGGCTGGTGCCATGTACCCCAGCCCGAGGAGACGCACTGGAGACCAGATGCGCAGAGCCGGCTTCATGGCACCTGGCTCGATGCCCACTCTAGCCCGGCCGATACGAGGCGCTGCTATGTAGCGCAACGGGCTATGCCTGCGCACCGGGGACACCGTGCTCCTCACAGCATAATACGGTGCCCCCCCGGGCCACCTCTCTCCACGGTAAGCACGGGGAGTTGGCACAGGTCTCCTACCTGACTTAGCCCCCCCCAATACATTTTTGGAGCTGCCTCTCGTCCCAGCCGCGCTGCCGTGCTGCCTCCTCATACCACCGCCGCTCAGCTTTAGCTGCCTCCAGCTCTGCCTTGGGGCGGCGATATTCCCCAGCCTGTGCCCAGGGTCCCTTGGCGTCCAAAATCTCCTCCCATGTCCAGGAGTCTTGCGATTTCGGCCACTGCCCGTTACCACGCTGCTTGGTCCTTGGTTGGTGGGTGATTCTGTGACACTCGTCGTTGGAATGAGGTGAGGACCAAAGCGCAGCGTGGTAAGTGTTCATCATATATTTATTAAACCGAGAACACTAAACAAAATAACAAAGGAGAAACGAAACTAAACAATTCTGAAAGGTGACATACAGATAACAGAAAATAATCACCCAAGTGGGAAAAGGCTACCTAAGTATGATGCTCAATCAGAGACAACTAACGACACCTGCCTCTGATTGAGAACCATACCAGGCCAAACGCAAAACACAACATAGAAAAAGGAACATAGACAACCCACCCAACTCACGCTCTGACCATAACAAAAGAACTAAGGTCAGAAGGTGACACTGTCAGGAGGAATGGGCCAAAATTCACCAAACTCATTTGAACCAAGTTCAACAATTTAAAAGCAATGCTACCAAATACGAATTGAGTGTATGTAAACTTCTGACCCACTGGGAATGTGATGAAATAAATAAAAGCTGAAATAAATCATTCTCTCTACTATTATTCTGACATTTCACATTCTTAAAATATAGTGGTGATCCTAACTGACCTAAAACAGGGAAGTTTTACTAGGACTAAAAACGGAGTTGAAATGTATTTGGCGAAAGGGGTATGAACTTCCGACTTCAACTGTACAGTACCAAAAAGACAGACTTCCACCGGTCTAATGTCCATTGCTTGTGTTTTTGGCCCAAGCAAGTCTCTTCTTATTATTGATGTCCTTTACTAGTGGTTTCTTTGCAGCAATTCGACCATGAAGGCCTGATTCACACAATCTCCTCTGAACAGTTGAAAAATAAACTGTTAGCTCCACAGCTGACCAAGTCAATGCACTGACGTCCTTGCACAGAATTTTTGTGCAGGAGATAGCCACTGGTTTGTTTTTATTTTGTCAAAATTACAAACTACTAAATCTCTGTCACAACATTTTAATCATTTAGCTAGCTAGTTATTCTGCCTATTTCACAGAGAGTTATAGAAGAGTGCAGTGATGTCCAAAATTAGGAACTATGTTTTCCTTTTTTGAATGGCTGATGCTCAATATTCAAATTTGAATGAGTTCCACATCCTACAAAGGCAGATCGGTCACAGAGTTTCTAAACCCAGAGGCACAACATTGCAAGACTTCTGGGAACGCTTGCAAACAGACCCAACAGAACAGGCAGGGGGTTTGGTGTTTGAGAGAGGGGAAAGATTCTTCCTTAGTTGTACATTTTCTCAAAATCTAAAGGCACAACTTAGAATCGAGCCAATGGCTTAAGTAGTTGAAAATGTTATAACTCCAACCTCGTGAATGTGACAAACTGACACGTTTTCATTTTCGTGAAAAACAATTTCATATTGAAGGAGTGCCTTTGATTTGATGGCCTGCACATGCGCAATTCAGCGCGAGACAACCATGACACCAGATGCCATGTTCCTACACGTGAGCTTAGCAAGCCAACTTCACCATGACATTGCCTACAAGTGTGATCGGGGATTTCTATTGGAGAAGCAATTTTAAGCATTTTTGCCTATCTTCATACTGTACTGTCTTTGGATTGGTTGAGGGACGAGTGTCGCGGAGGAGTGACACCATTTGATGTTGGACAATGGTTCTTCCTGGAACCAAAAAGGGTTTTAGGTTCTAGGTAATAACTTTTTTTTTAAGTGTATGGATTCAGGTCAAGTCAACACCAGCCAAAAGTCTTGTATGTGATATCATGTTTACCATTTAAAGGGATGAGAGCTCACCGAGTAATTTATTGAGATATTCCAAGTTTCTTTTGACTCTAAAAATGTACAGTATATAACCAACTCTACATGCTAGAAAATAAATAGCAGTGATAGCAGACAGTTGTAGGGAAGCAGACAAGTGCAATTTGTCATTAAGTTGAAATAATTAGGGCATTGATTCCCTCTCTATCTGGAGTATAGACATTAATGCCATTAATGTACGTGCATACTGTAGTATTACATTATACAGTGACACAGTGTATTTTACGTCTACATTGTACAGTGACATAGTGTAGTATAAGCCTGCATTATATAGTGACATAGTCTAGTATAAGCCTGCATTATACAGTGACATAGTGTAGCATAAGCCTACATTATACAGTGACATAGTGTAGTATAAGCCTGCATTATACAGTGACATAGTGTAGCATAAGCCTGCATTATACAGTGACATAGTGTAGCATAAGCCTGCATTATACAGTGACATAGTGTAGTATAAGCCTACATTATACAGTGACATAGTGTAGCATAAGCCTGCATTATACAGTGAAATAGTGTAGCATAAGCCTACATTATACAGTGACATAGTGTAGCATAAGCCTACATTATACAGTGACATAGTGTAGCATAAGCCTGCATTATACAGTGACATAGTGTAGCATAAGCCTACATTATACAGTGACATAGTGTAGCATAAGCCTGCATTATACAGTGAAATAGTGTAGTATAAGCCTGCATTATACAGTGACATAGTGTAGTATAAGCCTACATTATACAGTGACATAGTGTAGTATAAGCC
Source organism: Oncorhynchus keta (assembly GCF_023373465.1). Classification (NCBI taxonomy): domain Eukaryota; kingdom Metazoa; phylum Chordata; class Actinopteri; order Salmoniformes; family Salmonidae; genus Oncorhynchus; species Oncorhynchus keta. The sequence goes on along the minus strand of NC_068449.1, from coordinate 38,285,836 downwards.
TACATTATACAGTGACATAGTGTAGTATAAGCCTACATTATACAGTGACATAGTGTAGCATAAGCCTACATTATACAGTGACATAGTGTAGCATAAGCCTGCATTATACAGTGAAATAGTGTAATATAAGCCTGCATTATACAGTGACATAGTGTAGTATAAGCCTACATTATACAGTGACATAGTGTAGTATAAGCCTGCATTATACAGTGACATAGTGTAGCATAAGCCTACATTATACGGTGACATAGTCTAGTATAAGCCTACATTATATAGTGACATCGTGTAGTATAAGCCTACATTATACAGTGACATAGTGTAGCATAAGCCTACATTATACAGTGACATAGTGTAGCATAAGCCTACATTATACAGTGAAATAGTGTAGTGTAAGCCTGCATTATACAGAGCCATTAGTACATGACTGTACTAGGTCCAACCGCTTTGCCACAAGTTTAAAAAGACTCTTTGTTTTCCCACAGAGCCGCGTCTCTCTCACAGTCACAGCGCCCTACTTACCCCTGCGCCTGAAATAGAGAGGGCTCTGTTGAAAAGTGTGTGTGTGTGTGTGTGTGTGTGTGTGTGTGTGTGTGTGTGTGTGTGTGTGTGTGTGTGTGTGTGTGTGTGTGTGTGTGTGTGTGTGTGTGTGTGTGTGTGTGTGTGTGTGTGACCTATAGTTTGCACTGACTTAACCATTGCTCCACAAAATCTACAGACTTATTATTAAGTTGCAAGTTATAGACCTTCTTTGAGACTGTAATTAAATTCACAATATCAATTGGACCCAGTGTAGAGTATAGTAAGTGAAGGGATACAATAGCCGTGGTTCAGCTTTGTTCTTAGGTTAGTTCACCAGGGGCCAGCCCAATGTTCATAGTCCCAGTCCACATATGCTTGGCGTCGGGTTACCACCCAGGTATGTGTTGCCATGGTAACAGCATGACTGGTGGTGTCAGTCGAGCCCAGCGTTTTGTTCAATTCAGCTGTACGGACAGAATAATGCAAACATGGACGGGCTTTTGACATCTCCCTTTTCAATCGACTCTCTTTTTCCTCCCTCGCTATATAAACTCAGTTAGCATCAACAAGATAGACAGAAATAGTGTCTGTGGTCTGTAATATATCTTTCCTGTACACAAAGAAATAAGCCCTGAGTTGACCACACCTTTAAGAAAGAGTTTGGTTTGGTTGCAGGTTAGGTCAGAGGGTCATTTAGAACAAAGAAATAACTTGTGTGAGAACTACGGCCATAGCTTTATCAATAGCTGTATTTCAGCAGAGGAACTGAATTGCAAACCAACAAAAGATGTTGGTAACATTAGCATCTCGGCTAAAGCTTGTAGCCTGCTCCCGAGTGGCGCAGCGGTTTTAGGCACGGCATCTCAGTGCAAGAGGCATCACTGCAGTCCCTGGTTCGAAGCCAGGCTGCATCACATCCGGCTGTGATTGAGAGTCCCATAGGGCGGTGCACAATTGGCCCAGCATCGTTCGGATTTGGCCGGGGTGGGCTGTCATTGTAAATAAGAATTTGTTCTGACTTGCCTAGTTAAATAAAGGTCAAATAAAAATAGCTCTGCATTGTTTGGAGTGACAATGACCATAGGAGTTGACAAGACAGCACAAACACATCTGGGTTCAGGCTCTGAAGTTTGGAGTTTCAAAGGTAAAAAGTGACATGAGATAGTCTTGAACCAGGAGCTTGGACCAGTATCATGGAAACAGCTGTTACTGTTTTGACGGAAGTGACCCTATACAGATTTGAAGCACCTCTAAGAAGTGGATCTGTGTGTGCTTGTGTGTGCGTGCACGCACACGCGTGTGTTAACTAAAGGCAGAATCCTAACTTCAAACATGTAGGTGGAACTCACAACTGACCCTCTCTGCACTACCTTTTTTTGACTCATCAAATACGCTGCTGCTACTGTTTATTATCTATCCTGTTGCCTAGTTACTTTTTCCCTACCGATATGTACATATCTTCCTCAACTACTTTGTACCCCAGCACATCAACTCAGTATTGGGGCGGCTGGTAGCCTAGTGGTTAGAGCGTTGGGCCAGTAACTGAAAGGTCGCTAGAATGAATCCCCGAGCTGACAAGGTACAAATATGTAATTCTGCCACTGAACAAGGCAGTTAACCCACTGTTCATAGGCTGTCATTGTAAATAAGAATTTGTTCTTAACTGACTTGCCTAGTTATATAAAGGATAAATAATAATAAAAGTACTAATACCCTGTGTATATGGCCAAGTTACTGTTGCTCATTGTGTATTTATTCCTTGTGTTATTCTTTTTCTATTGTTTCTCTCTGCATCGTCTCTCTCCTGTTGTTTACGAAGCATGTGACAAATACATTTGATTTGATTCCTTCCAAATCTCCCTGTGACAAGAATGCCCGATTCACACAAAAGATGGAACTTCGTGCCACAACTCAGGATCCATCCTTAAGTCTACAGACACACTGTCGTAGAGAAGTGAAACTGGCAGACACACTTTTACTCTAACCACAGAAACGCACACATGGCCCTCCCTCGCCATCCCTTTGGCAAATCAGACCATGACTCCATCCTCCTGCTTCCTGTTTACAAGCAAAAACTCAAACAGGAAGCCCAGTACGGAAGTGGTCCGACAAAGCGTACGCTAAGCTACAAGACTGCTTCGCTAACACGGACTGGAATATGTTCAGGGATTCATCCGATAACATTAAGGAGACAGACGACAGTGAGACGACGGTGAGACAGCAAAGAGGGACGAGGTCAGAGACCTGGCAATGGGATGCCAGGGCCACAACCTCTCCCTCAACGTCAGCAAGACAAAGGAGCTGACGTGGACTACAGGAAACGGATGGTCGAGCATGCCCCCATCCACATCGACGGGGCTCTAGTGGAGCAGGTAAGGAGCTTCAAGTTCCTTGGTGTCCACATCACTAAGGATTTAACATGGTTCTCTCACATCAGCATAGTCGAGAAAAAGGTTGAACAGATTTGTCATGGCCCCTCAGATCCTCAAAACGTTCTACAGCTGTACCACTGAGAGCATCTTGACTGCATCAAGACTCTTGGTATGGCAACTGCACTCCCCTCAATCGCAATGAGTTGCTGAGGATGGTGCGGACGCCCCAGTGAACATCACTGGGGCCGAGCTCTCTGCCATCCAAGACCTCTATACCAGGCGGTGTCAGAGGAAGATCTGGAAAATGTTCAGACCCAAGCCACAGACTGTTAACTCTGCTTCTGCACTGCAAGCGGTACCGGATCGCCAAGTCTGGGACCACCTGAACAGCTTATCCCCCCACGCCATAAGACTGCTGAACAGTTAATCAGATGGCTAACCAGACTATTGCATTGACCCTTTTTTGCACTGACTCTGCGCACTCACTGGACTCTACCCACAGACTCACACATACTTACACTGACATGCCAACACACACGTACACACACACACACACACACACACACATAAACACACACAACATGAATATTGACGTCAGACACGCACACACGTACACACTTTCACACTCTCCACTTACACTACTCCTAATCTGTTAAATATCTATCCTGATTGCCAGTCACTTTTACCACAACCTACATGTACATACTACCTTAACTACCTCATACCCCTAAACATTTACACAGTACCGGTACTCCTTGTATATACAGTGCATTCGGAAAGTATACAGACCCCTTGACTTTTCAAAATTGTGTTACATTGCAGCCTTATTCTAAAATTGATTAGATAAAACATTTTCCCTCATCAATCTTCACACAATACCCCAAAATGACAAAGCGAAAACATATCTTTATACATTTTAGCACATTTATTTCAAACAAAAAAACAGAAATACCTTATTTACATAAGTATTCAGACCTGTTTCCATTGATCATCCTTGAGATGTTTCTACAACTTGATTGGAGTTCACCTGTAGTAAATTCAATTGACATTGCATGTCAGAGGAAAAACCAAGCCATGAGGTTGAAGGAATTGTCTGTAGAGTTCTGAGATAGGATTGTGTCGAGGCACAGATCTGGAGAAGGCTACTCAAGAAATATGCAGCATTGAAGGTCCCCAACAACACAGTGGCCTCCATCATTCTTAAATAGAAGAAGTTTGGACCCACCAAGACCCTTCCTAGAGCTGGCCGCCAGGGAGGTGACCAAGAACCCGATTGTCACTCTGACAGAGCTCCAGAGCTCCTCTGTGGAGATGGGAGAACCTTCCAGAAGGACAACCATCTCTGCAGCACTCCACCAATCAGGCCTTTATGGTAGAGTGGCCAGACGGAAGCCACTCCTCAGTAAAAGGCATATGACAGCCAGCTTGGAGTTTGCCAAAAGGCACCTAAAGGACTCTCAAAGAAACAAGATTCTCTGGTCTGATGAAACCAAGATTGAACTCTTTGGCCTGAATGCCAAGCGTCACGTCTGGAGAAAACAGGGCACCATCCCGGTGAATTATGGTGGTGGCAACATCATGCTGTGGGGATGTTTTTCAGCGGCAGGGAGACTAGTCAGGATCGAGGGAAAGATAAACAGAGCAAAGTACAGAGAGATCCTTGTTGAAAACCTGCTCTAGAGCACTCAGGACCTCAGACTGGGGCGAAGGTTCACCTTCCAACAGGACAACAACCCTAAGCACACAGCCTAGACAATGCAGGAGTGGCTTTGGGACAAGTCTCTGAATGTCCTTGAGTGGCCCAGCCAGAGCCTGGACTTGAACACGATCAAACATCTCTGAAGAGACCTGAAAATAGCTGTGCAGCGAGGGAGTGTTCCCCATCCAACCTGACAGAGATTGAGATGATCTGCAGCGAAGAATGTGAGAAACTTCCCAAATACAGGTGTGCCAAGTTTGTAGCGTCATACCCAAGGCTGTAATCGCTGCCAAAGATGCTTCAACAAAGTACTGAGTAAAGGGTCTTACTTGTGTTTATTAATTGTAATACATTTGCAAAAATGTCTAAAAACCTGTTTTTACTTTGTCATTATGGGGTATTATATGTAGATTGATGAGAAACCACCCCCCAGATTGAATCCATTTGAATATAAAGCTGTAATGTAAGAAAAAGTGGTCTGTTACTATTTTCTATTTTTATTTGCAGATTTTCATTATTTTTTAACTATGCATTGTTGGGAAAGGGTCTACACCTGTTGTATTCGGCGCATTGTGACAAATAAAATGTGATTTGATACAACGAGTGTGTTGTGTGAGTCAGTAAGTACTAGGTCTGGGACGAGGAGAGGGGGTGGGGTTTTTTGGATGCAGTCGAGCAGAGCAGAGTGGAACTAGAGAGCGCAGCGCTAACATTTGTGTACGCCACAGGAGGCCAGCAAGCACAGCACTCTTTGTTTGTGTTCTTATGAGAAACACATGGGCTTCTGGCACAATCCTCTCCTTCATTCTCTCTCTCTCTCTCTCTCTCTCTCTCCCTCTCTCTTGTTTTCTGTCCTCCTCTCTAACCAGTGGTGGAAAAAGTACCCAATTGTCATACTTGAGTAAAAGTAAAGGTACCTTAATAGAAAATTACTCAAGTAAAAAATGAAAGTCACCCAGAAAAATACTACTTGAGTAAAAGTCTAAAAGTATTGTGATCGTAAATATACTTTAGTATCAAAAGTAAATGTAATTGCTAAAGTATACTTACATTTTAAATATACGGATAGCGGGACTATCTCCAACACTCTGACATCATTTACAAACGAAACGTGTGTTTAGTGAGTCCGCCAGATCAGAGGCAGTAGGGATGACCAGGAATGTTCTATTGATAAGTGTGTGAATTAGACCATTTTCCTGTCTTTCTAAGCATTCAAAATGTAATGTGTGCTTTTGGGTGTCAGGGAAAATGTATGGAGTAAAAAGTACATTATTTCATTAGGAATGTAGTGAAGTAAAAGTAAACATTGCCAAAAAATATTAATAGTAAAGTAAAGTACAGATACACCAAAAACGACTTAAGTATTTTTACTTATGTACTTTACACCACTGTCTCTAACTCTCTCTTCTCAATTACCTCTCTCTGTAACTCTTCCTTCTTCCAAAGTCTATCTCTCTCTCTCTCTCTCTCTCTCTCTCTCTCTCTCTCTCTCTCTCTCTCTCTCTCTCTCTCTCTCTCTCTCTCTCTCTCTCTCTCTCTCTCTCTCTCTCTCTCTCTCTCTCTCTCTCTCTCTCTCTCTCTCTCTCTATTCCCCTCGCTCTCCCTCTCTCCTCCCTCCTCTCCATGCCCCAGCCTTTCGTTAACTCTTCGCTCCATGTGTTCAGTAACACACACACACACACGCACACGCACACACACACACACTGAGGAAAACCGATTGTGTCCTCATCTTGAATGTAAGTGCTCCACTCCACTTCACTCGCTCCACGATGAAGGCAACAGGCCTTTTTCTTAATTCCCATAATCTAATTTCCAATCCTATTGCCCACCACTTTCCCTCGCTGCCCCGCGCCCTACGGGCAGCAGACACAATCCTCTTTAGCTAATCTAAGGACCCGCTGGTGCCAGGGACTCCTGCAACACTCCTTTACTCACGTTTCATTTCTCATCTGGCAAACTAGCAAGGATGCCCACAACTCCAGCCTCACCGCTCTGGTCACAATGGAGACATTCTTATTTCTTATGGACAATCAGAGAAATTTATTTCAGAGGAGGGGGGTGCCAGAGAGAGTGAGGAGAAACTCCATATAGTCATATAGTGAAGTGCCTATTTTGATAGACAGTGAACCGTCGTCTCTGACTTGATTCATTTCAGACACGCACGCTCGCGCGCACCCACCACTCACAGGGAGGAGTGACACGTTGGGGAAACTCCAGAGAATATTCTCCATTGAGCTGTCACCTACTATTACCTAACACTAAGGTGTAGTGTTGTCAGGCTACCAACAGGGGAGTCTGATACATTAGAACCAAACCAGAAATCAAGACCAAAACAACATGTCACACAAGCATCCACAACCAGAAATGACTGTCACTAACCTTCACATGACACTAACATAACCATGAAAAAACCATTGCAAATGCGAGAGTTCCTCTCCTGTGACAATGAAAGACCTGAGCAGAGATAGAAAACCATGAAACATAAAAAAAAGATAAAACAATTTTTAAAAAATTGATTTTTATCCATCCATACTTGTCCAGAAAACAGTAGTTGTAGAATGAATGAAGACTTTCAACATACACAAACCACACAAACCACAGTAACCAGAGAATACAAGCAAAACTGATCATCAAAACATCATCCCTAAAGCCAACACCTCATTTGGCCGCCTTTCGTTCCAGTACTCTGCTGCCTGTGACTGGAACGAATTGCAAAAACAGACTTTTTATCTCCCTCCAACTTCAAACATCAGCTATCCGAGCAGCTAACCGATCGCTGCAGCTGTACATAGTCTTAGGTCCTTTTTCCTACCTCTCCTACTGTTTGTTTTTATTTATTTACTTTTGTGCTTTGCACACCAATATCTCTTTTGCCCATCTGATCATTTATCACTCAGTGTTAATCTGCAAAATTGAACACCTCCTCATGCCTTCTTCCCAGAATTGCATGTGTAACTCTGTGTTGTCTGTTCACAGCTATGCTTTATCTTCTGGTTGAGAACTGTTCTCAACTAGCCTACCTAAAAAAACAACACCACACACAGGCTTGTTTGTGTGTGTGTGAACACACCTTCTTGTCTGGTGTGTGTGTGTGTGTGTGTGTGTGTGTGTGTGTGTGTGTGTGTGTGTGTGTGTGTGTGTGTGTGTGTGTGTGTGTGTGTGTGTGTGTGTGTGTGTGTGTGTGTGTGTGTGTGTGTGCGTGTGCGCGCATGCGTACGGGCCTGCGTGCTTGCATATAGCTCTCCTCTCCTCCCTCTTTCTCTCCATCTAAAATGTATCTCCTCCAGCGATTCGCCCTCCACATGTCATCTCCCATAATTCACGCTTTTATGGTTCCTCATGAACATGTACAAAAGTAGGTAGCTAACAACTGACACAGACAGACACAAACACACACACACACACACACAGAATAGGCTCAAAGCCATCTGCTGTTGCCATGGTGAGCCCATGTGTTGCCTTGACGATGGCTTATTTTGCACGCTAATGGCCTGTCCTTTTTGCCAGGCAACAAATTGCCACGGTGATGCAACCGCACCTGCCTCTCCCTCGGTTACGCGTTGCCATGGAGGTGTCGCTGTTGCCGCAGCAACGGCAGCTATAATCACCCGGCAAGGGCAAACACTCAGCAGAGAGCCTCGGCCAGAC
>NC_068449.1:38172598-38272598 GCF_023373465.1 Oncorhynchus keta | reverse complement strand
AGAGTACTCTGTCTTCAGCGGAAGGGACTGGGAGACTAGTCAGGATTGAGGCAAAGATGAATGGAGCAAAGTACAGAGATCCCTGATGAAAACCTGCTCCAGATCACTCAGGACCTCAGACTGGGGTGAAGGTTCACCTTCCAACAGGACAATGACCCAAAGCACACAGCCAAGACAACGCAGGAGTGGCTTCGGGACAAGTCTCTACATGTCCTTGAGTGGCCCAGCCAGACCACGGACTTGAACTCAATCGAACACCTTTGGAGAGACCTGAAAATAACTGTGCAGCGATGCTCCCCATCCAACCTGACAGATCTTGAGAGGATCTGCAGATAATAATGGGAGAAACTCCCCAAATACAGGTGTGCCAAGCTTGTAGCATCTTACCCAAGAAGACCCGAGGCTGTAATCGCTGCCAAAGGAGCTTTAACAAAGTACTGAGTAAAGGGTCTAAATACCTGTTTTTGCTTTGTCATTAAGGGGTATTGTGCGTAGATTGATGAGGGAAAAAACGATTTAATCAATTTTAGAATATGGCTGTAACGTAACAAAAAAAAGGAAATAGTCAAAGGGGTCTGAATATTTTCCGAATGCACTGTATAATTACTAAAACAACAAACATGAAACAAGACAGTGTAACAGTGGCGAGATAGCTTGAGAACAGGAAACAATACCGACTGAGAAATGAACATAAGGGAGGGACATATAAAGGGGAGGTAATGGAGTCCAGGTGTGAATCATGATGATCTGCAGGTGCGTAATAAAGGATGCCAGGTGTACGTAATGATGAATCCCAGGACCGGTGGTTAGTATAGGTTAGTACCCCCCCTGACATGCGGCAAGCAGTGGGAGGGAAACCCCGATAACGAGAAGCGGGTCGGTCCAGGCGGCGAAGGTGGAAATCACGGATCATGTTGGAATCCAAAATGTCCTCCACCGGAACCCAACACTGCTCCTCTGGGCCATACCCCTCCGAGTCTACCAGATACTGCAGTCGACCCCCACAACTCCAGGAGTCCAGTAGGGATCTGACAGCATATGCCGGACTCCCCTCGACATCCAGGGGAGGTGGTGGGGTGTCATAGGGGACAGCATCAGCTAGGAACCAGGAGCCACCAGCCCGAGGAGAGAGACATAAAACCAGGGTGAGATAGGATAGCGACTGGGCAACCTATACATCACCTCGTTGACCCTTGAACGGCCCCACAAACCTGGGGCTCAGTTTCTTGCAGGGCAGGCAGAGTGGAAGGTTCCTGGTAGAGAACCAGACGTGATCCCCAGGGTGGAACATAGGGTTCTCACTGAGGTGGCGGTCTGCCTGTTCCTTTTGACGATGGACGGCACACTGGAGTCTCTCATCATTCGCAGGAGCTTCGGTCTGGCCCGGGGTCTATGGGGCCAGGGACGGCTGAAAACCCAAATGGGTAGGGGGTCAACCCAGTGGAGGAGTGATGCAGCAAGTTCTGGGCATAGTATGCCCATGGAAGGAATCGTACCCTGCCGGTCCTGACAGTGACTCCTCAGGAACCTCCCACGCTCCTGGTTCATCCTCTACACCTGCCCGTTGGACTGAGGCCGGTACCCAGAAGTGAGGCTGACCGTGACCCCGAGCTTCTCCATGAATGCCCCTGGTCTCCCCACGGTCTGAGACTATGTTCTCCGCAAGGCCATAATGCCAAAAGACCTGCTGGAGAGTGCCTCAGCAACCTGGAGAGCAGCGGGGAGACCAGGAAGAGGGATTAAACGACATGACTTGGAGAATCTATCCACTACCACCAGAATGGTGGTGAAACCGTCAGAGGGGAGATCTGTTACAAAGTCAATGGATAGATGAGACCAGGGTCACTGAGGCACGGGAAGTGGCAGGAGCTTCCCTGCTGGTGCATTCCGGGGGGACTTGGTTTGAGCACATACGGAACAGGAGTAGACATAACAAGTTACATCCTACGCCAAGGTGGGTCACCAGTACTTCTCAGTGATGGTGTTGATAGCGTAAGAAATACCTGGATGTCCAGCGACGAACGCCCAGGTCAGCAGCCGATCCGTTATCCCTGTGGGAACATAGATGCGCTCAGGAGGACAGTTCAGGGGTGTGGGCTCCCTCTCTGAAGCCTGGCGGATGTCCACATCCTCGTCCCAGTCCACTGAAGCTACAACTTTGGAGGATGGTATTATAGGGGCACTCTGGACAGGACCCTCTCCCGAATCATAGATATGAGACAGGGCATCGGCCTTGATGTTCTTCGAACCTGGGCGGTAGGTCAGCGTGAAGTCGAACCTGGCGAAGAATAGTGCCCACCTGGCTTGGTGTGTACTCCAGCTTCCGATGGTCGGTGAGAAGGACAAAAGGTTCCTTGGCGCCCTCCAGCCAGTGTCTCTACTTCTCTAATGCCAACTTCACCACCAAGAGCTCACGATCGCCGGCATCGTATTTCCTCTCTGCGGGGGACAGTTTCTTAGAGAAGAATGCACATGGATACAATTTCAATGGGTTACCCTGTCGTTGAGACAAAACTGCCCCCACGTCCACCTCAACCACAAAGGATAACATAGGATCTGGGTGTTTGAGGCGGAGGTGAAATGTCTCTTGAGGAGACAAAAGGCCTCGTCGGCTGCTGGGCTCCACACCAACCTACGAGGCCCACCCTTGAGGTGAGAGGGATGGCGATAGAGCTGAAGTTCCTGACGAACAGGCGGTAGGAGTTGGCAAACCCCAAAAACTGTTGTAACCCCTTTATGGTGGTTGATGAATGGCCATGACCTAACCGCATCTACTTTCTTGTCATCCATCCTTACTCCCTGCGGGCTGATTTGGTACCCTATGAAGGAGACAGCCTCCTGGTAGAATTGGCACTTCTCAGCCTTGACAAACATGTTGGTAGCCAGGAGGTGTTCCAGGGCTGCTCAAACGTGAATGTGATCCTCCAGGGTAGCCGAGTAGACCAGGATGTCATCCTTATACATTACCACCTGGCGTCCGAGCATGTCCCTGAACACCTCATTCACGAATGCCTGGAACACTGAGGGAGCATTGGCTAAGTCAAATGGCATCATCAAGTACTCGTAGTGGCTAAACTTTGTGCTGAATGCCGTCTTCCACTCATCCCCCTCCTGGATGCGGATGAGATTGTAAGCACTCCGCAGGTCCAGTTTGGTGAAGAACCGGCACCAGAGGGACAGGGTACCTCTTACTTTGTGGTAAGTTCATTGAGCCGTCTGTAGTCAGTGCATGAGCATAACACTCTGTCCTTCTTGTCCACAAAGAAGAAAACAGCCGACGCAGGGGCAGTGGACGTGCAGAAGAAACCTTGTTGGAGCACCTCTTGGATCCTCCATGGCCTGGGTCTCAGCCACAGACAGAGGGTAGATGCTTCTGCGTGGAGGTATTGCACCGGCAAGCAGTTCGATGGCACAGTCCCACGGGCGACGAGGAGGGAGACAGGTAGCGCGGGTCTTGGAGAATACTTCCCGGAGGTCCTGGTATACCTCTGTGATGTTGGGCTGAAGGGAAATCACAGGAATCTCAACCAACATGGAACCACAGGGGACAGGGAAGCAGGTCCTCCGGCATTCAGGTGACCAGTCTGTGATTCTCATATTTGACCATGAAATTATAGGGTTTTGGCATTGAAGCCAAGGGAGGCCGAGGATGATCTTGTGAACTGGTGATGAAGAAGGGGATCTTTTCCTGATGAATGGACTCCACGGTGAGGGTGAGTTGTTGAGTGAAGTGGGTGACCGTCCTGGATCCTAGAGGACAACTATCCAGGGCTTGAATCTGGAAAGGAGATGAGAGCGGTTAAGTTGATGTTAAGTTGATGTTAAGAGAGGAGGCAAGGTCTGGTCAATAAAGTTCCCAGCGACACCGGGATCCACTACCACTGCTGACACAGAACATGAGGGACAGTCAGCTAGTGTAATGGACACCAACAAGGGCCTAGTAGACAGTGATGAAGATGGAATACTCACACCTGCCCTAGGCGCTGGAGTCTCACGTGACCGTCCCTTTGCTCCTGTGGATCCCGGATTTGTACATGCCAGACAACTCTGGAGTTCATGCCATCCTTGCCCAGTTCTATCCGTCTGACGCTCCGCCGCGGAGAGACGAGTGACCCCTACCTCCATGAGTTCCCAAGTGTTCACTGAGGGAGGGAGAGAAATGATGAGGGTACCGGCGCTCCCGAAGTAGGTTATCGCAATGAGTGCATCCAAGGTGAGGTTTTTGTCTCGACAGGCCAGTTCCATCTGGACCCCTTCACACAAACCTCTTCTAAATAGCGTGCGAAGCGCCGGCTCATTATATCCACTGGATGCTGCTATAGTCCGAAAGGTGAGCGCATACTCAGCAGCCGTCTGGCTCCCCTGCCGTAATTGCAGTAGCCGCTGACCTCCCTTCTCTGCCCGCCGGGGGATTTATCAAAATACATTTAAACAAACAGATCCATGAACCCCTCATAAGAATCCAGCTCCTCCTCTCCTCTCTCCCAGACGGCCGTAGCCCATTCCAATGCTCGCCCAGTCAGCAGAGAAATTACCGGGGTAACCTCTCGTGGTGGGAGCTCCCCTCTGATGTGAAAAATAGAGGGAGCACTGAAGTAGGAAGCCACGGCATTTGGATGGTGTACCGTCATATTTATCTGGGAGGGATAAATGGGTATCGGTGACTTGAGCGGGTTGATGAATGGGCTGATGTACTGGCTCACTGGGTCGACTGGTTGTAGAGTATCTTCCGCTAGATGAAGGCAATGCCTCCCGGGTGTGTTTGAGATGTTGCACACTGCGAAAAACCTCCTCCATAGCCAATCCCAGTTGTGCCAGCTGGTCAGGGTGTTGATGTAAAAGATTACCCTGTTCATTGACCGTCTGAGAGAGATTCAAATTTTCTGCTGCTTCCATGGTTTGAGTCGGTATTCTGTAACGATTACGCTGTGAGTCGAGAAGAAGGTGAAACGTTTACTAAAACAACAAACATGAAACAAGACAGTGTAACAGTGACGAGATAGCTTGTGAACAGGAAACAATACCGACCGCGGAATGAACATGTAAAGGGGAGGTAATGGAGTCCAGATATGAATCATGATGATCTGCAGGTGCGTAATGAAGGATGCCAGGTGTGAAATCTAGGACAGGAGGTTAGTATTTCGGCGACGGCGTGTGCCGATGGGGAGGAGCAGCCGTAGATGTGACAATTAGGCTATTTCAACCACACCCATTGCTGACAGGTGTATACAATCGAGCACACAGCCATGCAATCTCCATAGACAAACATTGGCAGTAGAATGGCCTTACTGAAGAGCTCAGTCAGTTTGTCAAAATCTGCCCTTCTAGAGCTGCCCCGGTCAACTGTAAGTGCTTCTATTGTGAAGTGGAAACGTCTAGGAGCAACGGCTCAGCTGCGAAGTGGTAGGCCACACGAGCTCTCAGAACGGGACAGCCGAGTGCTGAAGCGCGTAGCACTTAAAAATCATCTATGCTCGGTAGAAACACTCACTACCAAGTTCCAAACTGCCTCTGGAAGCAACATCAGCACAATTACGTTTCATCGGGGGCTTCATGAAGTGGGTTTTCATGGCCGAGCAGCCACACGCAAGCCTAAAATCACCATGCGCAATGCCAAGCGTCAGCTGGAGTGGTGTAGAGCTTGCCGCCATTGGACTCTGGAGCAGTGGAAACGCTCTCTCTGGATTGATGCATCACACTTCACCATCTGGCAGTCCAACGGACAAATCTGGGTTTTTCGGATGCCAGGAGAACGATACCTGCCCGAATGCATAGTGCCAACTGTAATGTTTGGTGGAGGAGGAATAATAGTCGGGGGCTGTCTTTCCAAGTTTCGGGCTAGGCCTCTTAGTTACAGGGGAAATCTTAACGCTACAGCATACAATGACATTCTAGACGTTTATGTGCCTCCAACAGTTTGGGGCAGGCCCTTTCCTGTTTCAGCATGACAATGCCCACGTGCACAAAGTGAGGTCCATACAGAAATTATTTTTTACGATCGGGGGTGGAAAAACATGACTGGCCAGAGCCCTGACCTTTGGGATGAATTGGAACGCCAATTGCGAGCCAGGCCTAATCGCCCAACATTAGTGCCTGACCTCACTGATGCTTTTGTGGCTGAATGGAAGCAAGTCCCCGCAGCAATGTTTCAACATCTAGTGGGAAGCCTTCCCAGAATACTGGAGGCTGTTATAGCAGTAAAGTGGGAACCGACTCCATATTAATGTCCATGATTTTGGAATGAGATGTTTGATGAGTAGGTGTCCACATACTTTTGGTAGGTAAGTGTACATCAGAGCATAAACCATACAAACAAAGCCAAACAAACACAAAACATTTCCCATTTCAAACCAACATATTTTCTACCCTACTGTAATTATCAGAAAGCCCAGGTTTGTGTCTGAATGTGAAATAAGTTATTGTGCTACCTTTAAACAAAGATAATCGACTAATTACCAGCCAGTAATTAATCGCAGGAGAGGTGGGGCATTGAGAGAAAGCTAGTGTGATGGCAGGTTTTAATGCCTATTTCACACAGGGTCATTAATTTAGTGACAGCTTGAGGTGGAAATATGTTTATTGTCTGATGCTTAAATGAAAAGCTACCACAATGTAATATCAATCAGGTCTACCAGGAAGTTATGCACAAGACATAAAGGCACAAACGTGTGTGTGTGTTTCCTCTTGAGTTGTGGGATTATTTCTATCCGTCTCTCAGAGAGAAAAGGGGCTGTGCCAGCTGGAATTCCAAACGTTCAGTAATCAGGAAAGAATCGATGGGCTTTAAAGCACTTTCCCTCGCATTTCTTTCCCTCGCACAACTCTCTGCTCTGAGACAGTACACTCAATACAACCCCATCAGAGGGAAAGAACCGAGAGAGAGAGACAGAGAGAGAGAGAGAGAGAGAGAGAGAGAGAGAGAGAGAGAGAGAGAGAGAGAGAAAAGAAAGAGGTGGAGAGACGGTTGAGGGGGGAGTGGGGAAAAGGAGAGGAGAGAGGAGAGAGAAAGAGAAAGAGAAAGAGGGAGAGCCAATGAGAGAGAGGTGTGAGGGAGAGTGGAGAAAGACGAAGTGGGGCTTGGTTGCATTACAGTGGTCGTCCCCTTCTGAGAGAGAAAGAAAGGAGGGAGACTGAGAGACAGAGAAATTAATGGAGGATGTAGGGAGGAGGGGGAAGAGGTTGGATTACAGTGGTATCCTAGGCAACAGGCGTGCTGCGCGGAGTGTGTGGTGTTTGTGTGTGTGCCTGTGTGTGTGTGTGTGAAAGCGGGTGTTTGATGGCTCTGGCAGAAGGCTCTTGCGCCCTCTCTCCCTCTATTTCCCTCCCTCTCTCGCTCTGATGATTCATCCCTCCATCTCACAGCCCATCCAGTTAATCCTATCAGCCCCCCGCGCTAAATAACACAGCCCTCTATTATCATCCTCCTCCTCCCTCCTACCCCTGAATTCCTTCTTTTCTCACTCAAAAAAAAGCACAGCTCACTATCATTTTCCTCCTCTCTTACTCTATTCCTTTCACCATCCTCTCTTACTCCTGCTTCTCCATCCCTCTCTCCTCTCCTCCTCCCTCCGCGATTCCATTTATTCCGTTCTCACACTTAAAAAACACAGTCCTGAGCCCACTATCATCCTCTCCTCACCCTCATCCTTCCCTCCATCAATTCATCCCTCCACCTCCTCCTCCTGCCATCCCGTCATCTCTCTGTCCTCCACTGTGAATGGTGGATCTGTGAGGAACAACATTGGGAACAACACTGTCCTCACCCTGACCTGGACCAAGGGATTTAGGTAGCCTAGTAGTTAGAGCAGCGTTTCCTAAAATATGGGTTGCGACCCTGTTAATGTGGGTCGCGACGTAAATGTCAAATTATTTCACGAATTACTGGAATTGATTTGGCCAAGTGCAACTGCGCTCTCGGCTCACTGCGCTCTCGGCTTATCGGCGGTCTCGGCTTATCGGCGGTCTCGGATTATCAGCGGTCTCGGATTATCAGCGGTCTCGGATGATCAGCGGTCTCGGATGATCAGCGGTCTCGGCTTATCAGAGGTCTCTGCTTATCGGCAGTCTCGGATTATCAGCGGTCTCGGATTATCAGCGGTCTCGTTTTATCAGCGGTCTCGGCTTATCAGCGGTCTCTGCTTATCGGCAGTCTCGGTTTATCGGGCGGTCTCTGCTTATCGGCGGTCTCTGCTTATCGGCGGTCTCTGCTTATCGGCGGTCTCTGCTTATCAGTGGTCTCGTCTTATCAGCGGTGTCGGATTATCAGCGGTCTCGGCTTATCAGCGGTCTCGGATTATCAGCGGTCTCGGATTATCAGCGGTCTCGGATTATCAGCGGTCTCGGATTATCAGTGGTCTCTGCTTGTCAGCGGTCTCTGCTTGTCGGTGGTCTCTGCTTATCAGCAGTCTCTGCTTATCAGCGGTCTCTGCTTATCAGCGGTCTCTGATTATCAGCGGTCTCGGATTATCAGCGGTCTCGGATGATCAGCGGTCTCGGATTATCAGCGGTCTCCGATTATCAGCGGTCTCGGATTATCAGCAGTCTCTGCTTATCAGCGGTCTCTGCGGTCTCTGCTTATTAGCGGTCTCGGATTATCAGCGGTCGTTTTATCAGCGGTCTCGGATTATCAGCGGTCTCTGCTTATCGGCAGGCGGTCTCTGCTTATCGGCGGTCTCTGCTTATCGGTGGTCTCTGCTTATCGGGCGGTCTCTGCTTATCAGTGGTCTCGTCTTATCAGCGGTCTCGTTTTATCAGCGGTCTCGGCTTATCAGCGGTCTCTGCTTATCGGCAGTCTCGGTTTAGCGGTCTCTCTTATGCGGTCTCTGCTTATCGGTGGTCTCTGCTTATCGGCGGTCTCTGCTTATCAGTGGTCTCGTCTTATCAGCGGATTATCGGTCTGCTTATCAGCGGTCTCGGATTATCAGCGGTCTCGGATTATCAGCGGTCTCGGATTATCAGCGGTCTCGGATTATCAGTGGTCTCTGATTATCAGCGGTCTCTGGTCGGTGGTCTCTGCTTATCAGCAGTCTCTGATCAGCGGTCTCTGCTTGATCAGCAGTCTCGGATTATCAGCGGTCTCGGATTATCAGCGGTCTCGGATGATCAGCGGTCTCGGATTATCAGCGGTCTCCGATTATCAGCGGTCTCGGATTATCAGCAGTCTCTGCTTATCAGCGGTCTCTGCGGTCTCTGCTTATTAGCGGTCTCGGATTATCAGCGGTCTCGTTTTATCAGCGGTCTCGGCTTATCAGCGGTCTCTGCTTGTCGGTGGTCTCTGCTTATCAGCAGTCTCTGCTTATCAGCGGTCTCTGCTTATCAGCGGTCTCTGCTTATCAGCGGTCTCAGATTATCAGCGGTCTGATTATCAGCGGTCTCGGATTATCAGCGGTCTCGGATGATCAGCGGTCTCAGATTATCAGCGGTCTCGGATGATCAGCGGTCTCGGATTATCAGCGGTCTCGGATTATCAGCGGTCTCGGCTTATCAGCGGTCTCGGCTTATCAGCGGTCTCTGCGGTCTCTGCTTATTAGCGGTCTCGGATTATCAGCGGTCTCGTTTTATCAGCGGTCTCGGCTTATCAGCGGTCTCTGCTTATCGGCAGTCTCTGCTTATCGGCAGTCTCTGCTTATCGGCAGTCTCTGCTTATCTGCGGTCTCTGCTTATCGGCGGTCTCTGCTTATCGGAGGTCTCTGCTTATCAGCGGTCTCGTCTTATCAGCGGTGTCGGATTATCAGCGGTCTCGGTTTATCAGCGGTCTCGGATTATCAGCGGCCTCGGATTATCAGCGGTCTCAGATTATCAGCGGTCTCGGATTATCAGCGGTCTCTGCTTGTCAGCGGTCTCTGCTTATCAGCGGTCTCTGCTTATCAGCGGTCTCGGATTATCAGCGGTCTCGGATTATCAGCGGTCTCGGATTATCAGCGGTCTCGGTTTATCAGCGGACTCGGATTATCAGCGGTCTCGGATTATCAGCGGTCTCTGCTCAGTTTGGCAGCAGCGCGAGTGGGAGAGGTAGAGGTGGAGGGAGATGCCCATTTGCTTCGCTGTTTACTGGATTTTTTCCCCCCGCAGTTGTGTTGAAGATCACTCCGCGAGCCACACGCTGCAGTGCTGTCGTTCAAGCCACTGACCTCTTATTCCCGCTCGCCATCACTCACCGCGGTCACGAAATGGACTCCTGCTAGCCACAAGTTCTTACTGAGCTCAATCGTCATGAAACGCAAATAAAGTGATGACTTCTTGTTTCTTTCATACAAACTTTGAGAAATAATGAAGAGCGCCCACAATGTGTTTTGTGCGGGGAAGTGCTTAGTCATGAGTCTCTCAAAACGAACAAATTAATAAAACGACACGTCCTGACCAAACATCCACAGCGTGACGGTAAACCCAGAGAGTTATTTCAGAACAGGGCAGAATGCTCCAGGAAACAGTGCTTCAGGAAACAGTGCTTCGAAAGTGGAAAAAGTAGAAGTCAGGGTACGATTCCGGGCGTAGAATGTATGCACACATGACTGTAAGTCGCTTTGGATAAAAGCGTCTGCTAAATGGCATATATTATTATTATTATTTTTATTATTATATATTATAAAAGTAAGTCAACTAGCAAGGCATTGTTGTCATTTTATAACAGGTGATGGATGATAAGCAGAAATAAGGGAGTACTACCTCTCATAGTAGTAGATTTGAGTTTCTCTTTCAAACAATCCCCTGGCCTTGTAACATTACACAGCTAATAGCTAACGTTAGCCAAAGCAAGCTAATTAGCAAACCTAAGAAACAGATCAGATGAAGATGAAAAAATGATCAGGCCTACTTTACTGTAGAAATGATTGTTGAAAACAAGTTTAGGTTGGAACTGTTGCTGTTACAAGTAATCATTTTTATTCTGAACTGGAATAAACTGATTGCAATATGCTGTTTGAGACAAACACACAGTTCTGGGTTGCTCATCTGCAGCAGGAAGCGGTCTCCTGCCTGACTGGGAAAGCAGTAGATGTTCTGGTCCAGTTTGGCACCACATAACCTATGCAAGTCAGGCTTCTGACAGAATAGACATGCTCGTTGAAAACTTCAACCAGCCACACACCTCTCATTAGGACTACCTGGTTAAATAAAGGTGAAATAAATCAAACAATAAAAAGGACTTTCTTCAACACAACTGTGTGTTCTGTGTTCGGTGATCAATCAGTTTATTCCAGTTCAGAATTTAAAAAATGTGTATTTTAACAGCAACAGTTCCAACCTAGAAAGGTGTGTAAGAGTGTTTTTAATGGGGAAAAATAAACGTGAACATGTATTTATGGGTATTTCATTATTTGAATTTGTCTATATTGCATTTCTTTTTAATGGCACAAGGGCAGGTTGGGTTGAAATTTCTCATTTAGGTCTCAGGCTGAAAAATGTTTTGTTCATTGGGCCAGTAACTGACTTGCACGGTAAAAAGCTGAACAAATAAAGGCTGTCATTGAAAATAAAATTTGTTCTTAACATTTATGAAATACATTTATGAAGCACTGACAACTCTCTATATTTAAATTCATTAATTACAGTCTTTATTTTCCTCCATTTTACACAGTGGAACAAAAGTGTGAGAGAGAGAGAGAGAGAGAGAGAGAGAGAGAGAGAGAGAGAGAGAGAGAGAGAGAGAGAGAGAGAGAGAACGTCAATGGAGAAAAGCTCAACTAACTTCACACCCCATCCAGAATAATCTGCGCAAATAGCTCGCCCCAAACAGCATCTCTCCAAGCCTCTATCAAATTGTACATGGTTAGTGCGTCTTACAGCGTTAGTCACGCAGTGCACTTTCCAAAAGTGTCATTAAGTTAAAGAAGCGGTCCGGGATCTTAAGCACTTACAAATTCGTAACATATTGAACGATTTATCTTTTTGCAGGACGTAACATATTGTACGATTTATCTTTTTGCAGGACGTAACATATTGAACGATTTATCTTTTTGCAGGACGTAACATATTGTACGATTTATCTTTTTGCAGGACGTAACATATTGTACGATTTATCTTTTTGCAGGACGTAACATATTGTACGATTTATCTTTTTGCAGGACGTAACATATTGTACGATTTATCTTTTTGCAGGACGTAACATATTGTACGATTTATCTTTTTGCAGGACGTAACATACTGTATAATATGAAATGAATGACATAGTACACAATTTTCAAGAACCCGTTTTGGCTCGTGACCCTACTTTTATTTATTTATTCCATCTTTTTTTAAGTCACCTTTACTGGTGCATCCCTTTAATTCATGTCTAGTGTCCTTCTACAATGTTATTATAGAGTCACTGCTTTCCCAACCTAAAAAAACTAAAACAGTCTAACACTTTTCCATGTGAACTAGCAATCTGGCAACGAACAGGGTACTTTGAACTGTACAAGTGAAGGTCAAACTAAACAAACCTAAAGCAAGCTACAGGCCAAAGAATACTAAAACACCAACCCTATCCTGAATCCAGTCTGACTTTCACCCTCTATTAGAACCGGGTGGAGGGCTAGGAGAGAGAGAGGGAGAGAGAGCGAGCAAGTGAGCGAGAGGGCAAGCGGAAGACAGGGAGAGAGATTGAAAGAGAGAAAGCAAGAGATGGGAAAATGAGGAGAGGGAAAGATATGGGGAGAAATTGGGGATTATTAAGGATTATTAGCTGCATTTAATTAGCTATATCATCCTAATTAGTGAAGATCACCTTTCAAAGAGTGGTAGTGTGCGGAGAATAGATCACAGAGGACCGACACACACATATACACACGGTTGATTTCTAGGAATACATTCTCCATTTTGTCACACTGGCACAGCCACTAAAATCTCTGCTGTATTAAGGTACTGTGGGATCAATTCCCGTGTCTTTGCAGAAAGTAAATCCACTCAGAGTGAAGAAAGCATGAAGCGTTAAGATTCACTCCAGCATGACAACACCTCAGGTTTTTCCCCTTTGAGCACACGCTGCCAGGATTAACAGTGAACATTTCACTGAGATCTCCCCTCTCGTTAACAGAAATTCAACTGTTAGAACGTCTCTCTAGTCTTCCCTCCCTCTCTCCCTCTCTTTCAGTCTGTCCAGACTAGTGCTCACTCAGTGTTACCATGCTAGAAGATGCTAGAAGGGCTCCCCTAGCATAGGAGTGTATGCATGCACACACACACACACACACACACACACACACACACACACACACACACACACACACTGTCATTGTCACACACACACACACACACACACACACACACACACACACACACACACACACACACACTATGACACACACAACAACACTCCTGAGACAGTGAGAGGGAGAGAGTTAAAGGCTGGTCGGATGAATGCACCAATTTGACTCATCAGCCAATGAAAAGAAAACAAATAACGGTGTTTCTCCCATCCCCTGTCATTGTCTCTCTATGACATTCCACCACAGTTATCTTTACTTGTCACAACAACATTCTCCTCCTCCTCTCCTCCTGAGAGAGTGAGAGGGAGAGAGTTAAAGGCTGGTCGGATGAATGCACCAATTTGACTCATCAGCCAATGAAAAGAAAACAAATAACGGTGTTTCTCCAGGGTATCCCTCTCTCTCCTCTCTCTCTCTCTCTCCTAGACGGGAGGGGCTTGGTTCTAACTTTCTAGGTCCGTTAAAATGTAGTCAAGTTTGTGCTTTTAATGATGTAACTATTGGGCCAATAATAAAATCCCTCTCTGTCTTCTCCGCCCCCTTCTCTCCCTCTTTCTGCCCTCCCTCTCTACGCCCTTTCTCACTCTACCCCCCTCTCTCTCTATAAAAGGAGGTCTATAAACCAGCAGACTGAAGGTCTTGTCTAGTCTAACATGAGCTCCCCTGGCCTATGAGTCACAACACATAGAGAACAGAGGGGGATCTCTGTTATTTTACAGGCTCATCCTTCAAATTGACCCATTAAAAACATCCCAATTGAATTAGTCACTATCTGTGTGTATGTGTGTGATGAGCAGACGGACTGATTGCAGGGTATTTTTGGCAATGAAAACCCACATCACATTACCCCTCCTTCCACCAACAATACCTACACAACAATGGAAGAGTTTTCTGCCCCCTCAGTGTTTGAAGATCCGAGAAAATATTATAACAGATCTATGTCCACTGGAGAGCGAGAGAGAGAGAGAGAGAGAGAGAGAGAGAGAGAGAGAGCAAGAACGAGAGAGGTTGGGTGCGTAGCAGAGGATGTGCGTGCTAACACCAGCTAACCCTGGCAGGCTAACATCTGTCTACACAGAGGATAACATCTGGCCAGGGCACACATCATCAGGCGGGGGGTAGCCAAGTGGGCAGGTGGTAGCGAGAGACCATGAACTGGGGACTGGGAATAGGGGGCTAAGGGTAGGAGACAGGGGGTACTTGGCACACATCAGCAGGCACCTAGCCCAAGAGTTCACAGATGGGCAGAGTGTGAGGCTGGAGGACAGGGGACTGGAGGCAGACGGACAGGTAGCTCAGGGGATCAGTGAGAGGGCAGGGCAGGCCAGGGATAGTGGCAGAGGATCCCTGGTGGGGTGAGGACTAGGGGCAGAGCGACCACAGGATCCGTCCTGACCTGCTGCTGTGTTATTAAGCAGAGTTTACAGCTGCAGTCCATGTCTGTTAGTAGCATCAGCATAACCTCAATGACTTCCATTGGTAATACACCCACTATGCGAGGGAGAGAGAGAGAAATCACCTACAGAGCGATTAACCTAGAGAAGCGTCCCCTAAGCGAGCTGGTCCTGGGGCTCTGTTCACGAACACAAACAGAACACACAGAGCCCCAGGACCAGCAACACAATTAGGCACAACCAAATCATGAGAAAACAAAAAGATCATTCTTTCCAGTGTGTCAAGTAATTAACAAAAAAACTGAGCAGACTAGAATGCTGTTTGGCCCTGAACAGAGAGTACAAAGTGGCAGAATACCTGACCACTGTGACTGACCCAAACTTAAGGAAAGATTTGACGATGTATATACTCAGTGAGAATAGCCTTGCTATTGAGAGAGGCCGCTGTAGGCAGACCTGGCTCTCAAGAGAAGACAGGCTATGTGCACACTGCCCACAAAATGTGTTGGAAACTGAGCTGCACTTTCTAACCTCCTGCCAAAGGTATGACCATGTTAGAGACACATATTTCCCTCAAATCACACAGACTCACAAAGAATTCGATAACAAATCAAATGTTGGTAAACTTTCATATCTATTAGGTGAAATCCTCAGTGTGCCATCACTACAGCAAGATGTGTGACTTGTTGCCACAAGAAAAGGGCAACCAGTGAATATTTATATTGATTTATTTTCCCTTTGTGCTTGAACTATTTCTACATCATTAGAACAGTGTACATAGCCATAATATGACATTTTAAATGTCTCTATTCCTTTGAAACTTTTGTGAGTGTAATGTTTACTGTTCATTTTTGATTGTTTATTTCACTTTTATCTATTGTTTATTTAACTTGCTTTGGCAATGTAAACATGTTTCCCATGCCAATAAAGCCCTTTCAATGTAATTAATAGAGAGAGAGAGAGAGAGAGAGAGAGAGAGAGAGAGAGAGAGAGAGAGAGAGAGAGAGAGAGAGAGAGAGAGAGATTGCAGATGCTCTTGGTGGCTCATCCCTCTGTGTCGACCATGTTTCCCTGTGTAAATAATTAAACTGCTGAACCAAACAGCTAACAGGACGCAAACACACACACAGCTGAACCTCACAGACTGACAGAGCTAAAAGGCCACACCTTTTTACAACAGTAATAAAGCCATTAGCAAGCATTACACACATTAATCTCAATGACACACACACACACACACACACACACACACACACAATCACAAAAAAAAACACACAGAGAGAGATGTACATGCACTCACTCAGCAATAACACAGAGATTGTCAAGGTAACCTCTAAATACTGGTCAATATAGAGCAACTCTTCTATTTGTAAATGACATGGTCTATTTCAATGCAGATGAAATGTTGGTTTTGGTTTTGACAATCTTATCTGGCTTGATCTTTACGGCCTGGCACTCAGGGCATTCAATCTGCATTTGCCATGGTCACCACAGAAACACGAGGAAAAAACAGTGGCATTAATCAAGGTTTAAATCAATGTTTACCACGAGATAGCGAGAGAGCACTAAAGTGTGGCATTTGCACTTAGTTATAGGACTGTGTGTGTCTGTGTGTGTTTGTGTCGGGCAGAAGGTATCGGCACATGAGGTCTGCGCATGAGGCCTGCCGCCCCAGAACTGAACTAACCACCTGCACCTTAGCCCACATGTACACACATACACACACACACATATATACATTCATGCTACACACGTCACAAATGCTGCTACCAGGCTCTTGTTATGATTGCTAAATACTGCACAATTTAAGCACTTGCCCCTTCCCCAATACACGTGTAAATATTGGACTTTAAGTTGTGCCTTCCTGTATTATATTTATGCTAAAACGTTTATTCTATTCTATTTATTATTTATTATTGTTGTCGCATTGCCGAGAAGGAACTTGCAAGTAAGCATTTGGACGGTGTATACCATGTGTATCCTGTACATATAACTAAAAAACATGAAACTTGTGTGTGTGTGTGTGTGTGTGTGGGTGGTGTGTTTTTGTTTAACTATCCTTGTGGGTACCAGAAGTCCCCATAAGGATATTAAAACAATGAACATTTGGACAAGTGGGGACATTTAGCTGGGCCCACGAGCTTGTCCCCATTTTAGGCTTAGGGGTTAGGTTTACAGTTAGAGTTAGAATTAAGGTTAGGGTTAGGGGTTAGGGTTCGGTTTAAGAGTTAGGTACAGCTTTAGGGTTAACGGTTTGGGGTTAAGGTTAGGCTTATGGCTATGGTTAAGTTAGGGTTAGATTTAGGGTTCTGGAAAATACAATTTTGGATGGAAAAAAATTATTTGGTTCCCACAAGGATAGCAATACAAAACTCTGTGTGTGTGAGTGTGTGTGTGTGTACATGGGCATGAGGTGTCAAACTGAAACATTGTGTTCATAAACAGCGTCATGGAAACCAAGGACACATTGACTGCCACATACACACCAACGCGCCTGCGCACACAAACACGCGCACACAGCAGGCATCTGCAGGAATCTTGCTAACACACACAGTTTGAACCATCACATCACTCCATACAAGGACATCCCTTACAATAGGCAACATAAAGGGTCTTTACCTGTACATACCACATCCTCGACATACCACAATCACACTACCACTTTAACCAGTGACAAAACCTCACATCTTCATCCAATCCACACTTCCCCTTTCCTCCTCTCCTGTCCTCTC
Organism: Oncorhynchus keta; assembly: GCF_023373465.1. Taxonomy (NCBI): domain Eukaryota; kingdom Metazoa; phylum Chordata; class Actinopteri; order Salmoniformes; family Salmonidae; genus Oncorhynchus; species Oncorhynchus keta. Next base: position 38,255,288 of record NC_068449.1, on the reverse strand, counting down.
TTCTCCTCCTCCTCACCTCTCTTATCTTCCTCCCCTGTCCTTTCCTGTCCTCCTCTCCATACCGTAGGTAATAGATTCGTGCATTTTCACCGAATGCCTAATGAAAACAGACATAATCATCCCACTCATTCATTAAACAGTTTAACACACACACACACACACACAAACATGGAAAACTTTTACAAACACCATTCATTAAACAGAAAAACGGAATAGTATGGATGGAATGGCTCTGCGAATGACATGACAATTCGAACATTCCACTCTGAAAAGTGGCCTACTGACACACACAAGTCAGTTAGCATCGTTAATAACTCATTAACAAAGATTGGAACAACGATATGCGGTAAAAGCTTACAGGATTTTTAGCATTGAAACTGATTGGTCGATAGTGGTTTCAACATCCAATTTCAAAGTTTGGTTTCCAGATTTTTCCAGTCTTGCGTGATAAGGGAATGCATTATGCGTACTACACCTGTGTGCGTGAATGCATGTCTAGTATGCACACAAGCACGCACAAGATCACAGACACACAAAACAAATCAAAACACACAGATCCATGTAATATTATTCATAAAATATGAACTTTATAAAAACATGCCTGAACAAAAGAACAAGTATTACACACACACACACACACACACACAGACACACACATATAAGTTTCTCTGTTGCTACAGCAACTGCTGGCTTTCCATGACAATGGCAGTGGCGTTGCCATGGAGACAGGTATACAGCCCTAAGCAGATGGCAGCGAACTGTGAGTCACATGGAAGGGCTTTACTGTTCCACACACACACACACACACACACACACACACACACACACACACACACACACACACACACACACACACACACACACACACACACACACACACACACACACACACACACACACACTCACAGAAACCAACATACAAGAAATCACAAGCACGCAAGATCACGTGCATGTATGTAAGCACATGCCTACACACACACACACACACACACACACACACACAAGTAATGTTCTCAAGTAAATCTATTAAATCAGTCACAGTCAGTGAGTGATGATTGTGGCGTCATAGTAAATATCTGTATATGGGGCAATTCCACGTTAACAGAATGATGCTGAGACTCAGATGTCTCACTTTAAAACGTATTTCAAACAAAAACGAATGATTGCAAAGTTACACAAACCATAAAACACTATGCACAAGAACAACTTTTAACAACATCCACTGAAAATGTTACAAAAACACATTTAGTTGAAGAACAGTACCGATGCAAAGTTTGGTAACCGAATGACGGCACAAACGACATCATTGTGTTACGAAACTTTGCATCTGCAGTGTTCTTCAAGTAAATGTGTTTTGGAAAATGTTCTGTGGAAATTGGTAAAAGTAGTGGAATTTACCGTTAGCATAAGAACATCTGATACTTCCCAGAAGCATAGTAACTTAATATGTCAGCCACTGTTCACACACATGCATGTATATGCACACAGAGCAGGATTGCATCATACAGAACATTTCCTTTGTTTTCAATGTACCAGATTTATCTCTCTCGGAAAACAAAGACACGTAGATGGGACTTTACTCTCTGCAAGTGATTAGCAATGAATTTATGAAGCAATTATCTGAAAACACACTTGTCCATTTTTCAAGAAAGGTTTGGCTGCAGTGCAGGAATTTACAATTCAAACAAAACATCAATGACATGTCACAGCGATACCAGGATAGGGTTTTGTCTGTACTTGACTCTGGCAAGTGTGTGTGTGTGTGTGTGTGTGTGTGTGTGTGTGTGTGTGTGTGTGTGTGTGTGTGTGTGTGTGTGTGTGTGTGTGTGTGTGTGTGTTCGTGTCTGTGTGTGTTCGTGTGTGTGTGTGTTCGTGTGTGTGTGTGTTCGTGTGTGTGTGTGTGTGTGTGTGTGTGTGTGTGTGTGTGTGTGTGTGTGTGTGTGTGTGTGTGTGTGTGTGTGTGTGTGTGTGTGTGTGTGTGTGTGTGTGTGTGTGTGCGTGCGTGCGTGCGTGCGTGCGTGCGTGCGTGTGTGTGTGTGTGTGTGCGTGCGTGCGTGCGTGTGTTTGTGTGTGTGCGTGTGTGTGTGCGCATGTGTGTGTTTGTACTCGCATGCAGGTGCGTATTAGAGGTTGAGGAGCGAAAATGAATTCCTGTCCTGTCTTGTCCTGTCAATTACTTTCCTGTACTGTCCGTATCCCGCAACAGTTCTACAACAACGGAACTTCCTGTCCCGTTCTGATGACAATTCACTCCCTTCCCGTCCCGCGCTCATTTCTGCACACAGAAATATGCAAGTTATTGTGTTTGTTTAGGAAGTATTGAACGTGATGATTTCAGCAATGCAATATGCGACTGACATGTGGTTGTCTGACCTGTCTTAGTTAAATGCACTGACTGGAGAACAAGTCGCTAAGGACACGAGCGTATTCTAAAATGACCTAAATGTAGATAGATGAAGCTGGAGGATGAGGACCTAGACCCCAGCAGGATGGTCTGCTCAGCACAGTGCCAGCATAAAGCTGGAGTCTGCAGCCGAGCCACTGTGCACAAACTGTATGAACGTGTACAACACATGAACAAAATTAACATTTTGCTATGTATTTTTTTAACTAAGCGGTAGTACTGTCAATCTATTTTTATTTCACTCTTCACCTCAGATGGCACAGGTTTAGTTAAATATACAAACAATTGGGCTTGATGGTACAGTTGTTGGGAGTAGAGCAGCTATGCCACTTCCGGCCGCCTGTCCCACTATCCGATTGGTAGCGTATTTGATTAAACAGCAGCATTTTAAAAAAAACAATGACAAGCCTGTACTCGGTTCCGTCATTGTTAAAGAAAACTCCATCAAAATCCTAAAACATTACTCTTTCCTTGGCTCTAATGTCAACGTTAGTGATGGGTCCTTGGCTGAAACAAGACATGGCAATTGCTCTATTGAAGGCTTCATCATTTAGCCTACTGACAGTAGATTGGCGTCTGAGGTAGCCTATAGTGACTGGCTACAACTGGAGCGAGGCGCAATAGTGAGCTCCTGGAGGGAGGGGGGAAATGACCCTTATTTCATTTTATTAAACAATATTAGGCCTAGCCTACAGTGGGTTTATTTTATTAAATGCTTCACGCATTACATATTTCCGCCCAAAAAAACTCTGTTTATAACTATTCCTGCCTTCCTGTGGACTGTTGATCCTGTCCCGAACTTGACTCTAAAACTTCACTCCCATTCCTGCCAGAATCCCGCGGGAGTCCTGTTCCCCTGTCAAACTCTAGTGCATACAGTTGAAGTCGGAAGTTTACATACACTTAGGTTGGAGTCAATAAAACTCGTTTTTCAACCACTCCACAAATTTCTTGTTAACAAACTATAGTTTTGTCCAGTCGGTTAGGACATCTACTTTGTGTATGACACAAGTAATTCTTCCAACAATTGTTTACAGACAGATTATTTCACTTAGAATTTACTGTATCACAATTCCAGTGGGTCAGAAGTTTACATACACTAAGTTGACTGTGCCTTTAAATTCCAGAAAATATGTCATGGCTTTAGAAGCTTCTGATAGGCTAATTGACATCATTTGAGTCAATTGGAGATGTACCTGTGGATGTATTTCAAGGCCTACCTTCAAACTCAATGCCTCTTTGCTTGACATCATGGGAAAATCACAAGAAATCAGCCAAGACCTCAGAAAAAAAATGGTGGACCTCCACAAGTCTGGTTCATCCTTGGGAGCAATTTCCAAACGCCTGAAGGTACCACATTCATCTGTACAAACAATAGTACACAAGTATAAACACCATGGGACCACGCAGCCGTCATACCGCTGAGGAAGGAGACGCATTCTGTCTGGTTTGCAACTGCACATGAGATCGTACTTGTTGGAGAAATGTCCTCTGGTCTGATGAAACAAAAATATAACTGTTTGGCCATATTGACCATCGTTATGTGTGGAGGAAAAAGGGGGATGCTTGAAAGCTAAAGAACACCATTCCAACGGGGAAGCACGGGGCTGGAAGCATCATGTTGTGGGGATGCTTTGCTGCAGGAGGGACTGGTGCACTTCACAAAATAGATGGCATCATGAGGAAGCACAATTATATGGAAAAATTGAGGCAACATCTCAAGACATCAGTCAGGAAGTTAAAGCTTGGTCGCAAATGGGTCTTCCAAATGGACAATGACCCCAAGCATACTTCCAAAATTGTGGCAAATGGCTTAAGGACAACAATGTCAAGGTATTGGAGTGGCCATCACAAAGCCCTGACCTCAATCCTATAGAAAATGTGTGGGCAGAACTGAAAAAGCGTGTGCGAGCAAGGAGGCCTACAAACCTGATTCAGTTACACCAGCTCTGTCAGAGGAATGGGCCAAAATTCACCCAACTTATTGTGGGAAGCTTGTGGAAGGCTGCCCGAAACATTTGACCCAAGTTAAACAATGTAAAGGTAATGCTACCAAATACTAATTGAGTGTGTGTAAACTTCTGGCCCACTGGGAATGTGATGAAAGAAATAAAAGCTGAAAAAAAAAATTCTCTGTACTATTACTCTGACATTTCACATTCTTCAAATAAAGTGGTGATCCTAACTGACCTAATACAGGGAATTTGTACTAGGATTAAATGTCAGGAATTGTGAAAAACTGAGTTCAAATGTATTTGGCTAAGGTGCATGTAAACTTCCGACTTCAACTGTATGTGCATGAATCATGTGAATGTGCATGCGCGCGTGCTACATGAATATCTGTGTGTGCTCCTCCTAATCCTACTTCTTACCTGGCTCCTGTCCTTGTCCACCTTCTTGAAGCACTTATTGAGGGACAGGTTGTGCCTGACAGAGTTCTTCCAGCCTGTGGGAGCGTTAGCGAAGTAGGGGAAGTGTTCCAGGATCCAGTTGTATATCTCCTTCACGGGCAGCCTCTTGGACGGAGCGTCCTCAATCGCCATGAAAATCAGACAGCTGAATGAATAGGGCGGCTTACAGTTGGGGTTGCGCTGGGCATCGTATGGAAGGTCCCCGCCCACCATCGACGGCGACGGCGGGGTGTCGTCGGGGTCCCCGTCGCGGGTACCGCCCCCCTCGCCTCCCACAGGGCTGACGCTGCGCAGCACGGGGTCTCCGAAGCTGTTGAGCAGGTTCTTGCTCTCGTGGAGCCAGTTGAGGTTGGTCAACTCCTCGTCCTCCATACCCGGGGTGGCAGTGCCTTTCTCTGGTTTGGCGGCCCCACCGGGGAGGGGTGCCAAGGGGAGGGCCAGGTGGACGGGGAGGACCAGGTCAAGTTCCTCAGCCTCCTGCAGGGCGCGGGACAGCGAGCCGGTCTGGTAGAGGTGGGACATGCTGGCGCTGGCTACACTAATGCCAGACACCTCAGGCTTCTTACTGGGGGGCATGACGGGACCCATGGACACCACCACCTAGACTCCTGGAGGACAGACAGAGGGGGTGTTAGTGTTAGACAGTCAGGTAATGGAGGGAGAAAGAGAGAGACTTTAAAAAAACGTGTTACTATTGTTACTATATAATCGTTGTTGTTATCATTCTATCATAACAGCACAGAACTAGCTGGAAAACACAACTTTACACTCACATACCTCATGTAACCTGACTCTTCTCAACACTCCACATTTATCCCACACACTCACACTAACATACTTTACACACTACCGTCCTATACTGAAAACTATACGTAAGTCCACGACCGCTCTCTGTTCCCCAACCCCGTCTCTCTGTCTTTCTCTCTCTGTCTCTGTCAGTGGAGTTATGTAGAGTATTTCAGGCAGTGAGGTCTGTGGAAAACAGACACCCACCATACAGTCAAGTACTGCAGATGCATTTCTCTATGACACACACACACACAGGTCATAACCATCATATAACTAATCTGCAACCTTCACATAACCAGGCCGTTGTAGCCCTAACCTTCAAATAACCAGACAACCTTTCAAATCCTGTGTCTCTATGATTGATTTACCCACAGCTGTCACTAAACACTGTACATCAAGTGAGTGAGTGACTCTCTCCCCACTCACATTATCTCTTTTCCCTCACTCTTTCTCCCCTCCTTTCGTTCTCCCTTTCTCAAATTCCCTATACTATCTGTCCCTCTCTCTCAATCTCTCTCGTTCTCATCACTGCGTATTTAATTGAGGTATAACAGTCATGTTTATATGGTTTAATCCGCCGGTATCTGAGGATTTGTTTTACCACAGCAGTCTCTGAAAAAATAAAACACTCATTCCCCCTGTTATAAAACGAGTCATGCTCCACCAGAGGCAGATGAAACCCGGGCCGGTTTAACAGTTACACGCCATGGTAAACACGCAACACCCAGATTGGACCACGCGCTCCCTTTAATTACGGCGAGCTGATTTCTTCTTCCTAAAAGAAAAATGGCTACATAAGAGACGCAAGCAAACGCGTTCGTCTTGCGGTTCCAGTGGTTAAACGCCATACCGTTTTCACTGGAAATGGCTTCAAAAGACAGCCGTTGAGCTGCACACCAGCACACCACGCTCATCGTGTATTGAACTAGGCTAGGCGCTGCGGGAATGTCGACTCTTCTGGGGATGACACGTCCCACGTAAGAACATTGATAAACAGATAGGCCCTACACTGCACTACAAATGCAATGTAATTATTCAGGTAGCATTCCCACAGATTGCAGCCTATGCCTAATTGTACTCTTTTACTCTTGTACTCACTTTTAGAAGTGAAAAATAAAAAAATATATATAGCTTACTCACTAACTCAAGTGATGAGGACAACTTGTTTCCAATTTGGAACTGCTGGAAGAACAGCCTCTTCTAAACGGAAAATAAATGATGTTACAGCAGCTGACAGACAGTCGAGGTAATGTCATTGTGTGGGGTTGCCTTGTTAAGAGGGCGCTCGGTTTGGGGCCAGCTAATTATCAGAATTGTCTATCTACCACAACCCCGGCGAGAGCATCACCCTTTTCCAAAGACTGTCTCTCATTTAAAAATAAATAAATAATGCATTTCTAAAACTCGCCTTTCTCTTGACTGCGCACAGGTGAGTGGGCAGCGAAGTCATGTCATTGATGCCATACAGTAGTTCACAGCCAAACCTTACAGGTAGTAGGAGCCTATGTCAATGGTCAATCTAAACCAGTTGGCCAACATGACAGGCGCACAGAAGTCAATATTTTGGCAGTTTATTCACTGCGTGTCTTGGTGTACGCAAATCTACATTTGAACTGAGAATACGCTACGGCATTTAAACGTTGACCGTAAGAGCTAGACTATAGTTTAAAAGTTCAAAACCAACCGTGGGAGCCGAGCATAGGTTGCTGCGAACTAGTCTACTGTCATCCCTATACTAAATAAGCTACAATATAGTGTACATTTATACTATTCGTTTTTAATGAAAGTAGATTATATTTAGGGTATTTTGACAAATGTACCCTACGACTGTGATTGATAGCCTACGTAGACTACGCGATATGGAGCCTATTTAATTGGTCAGTGACAAGATTAACTCGTAAAGTGGAATCATCCATCCCAAAATGAATGTCCGATTCCCGACGATGATTCCAAGCTCTGTTTCCTCTCATTGGGCGACCTAACGATATACGAATTGCGAGGCATAGACAAAACACGTCTTTGGAACAACCGCCTCTGCGTAAATTACTTTACAATCCTGCATTGTAATCCTCACCCAGAATCAAACACCGAGGTTTACAGAGACAAATCGAACCAAGTCCCGTCAGAAATCATAGTCCTCAGCGGTTATTTGAGCTCTTCCCCGTCCCCAACGCATACGGTGTGGTGTGTGTGTGAGAGCGTGTGTTTCGTCGGCTCATGCAAGTGAAGAGAGGAGAACAGAGTTGCTCGTCAGCAAATTAGAAGTCCACACATGACCGCGTGGCAAAGCTTGGGGCTGGCAGTGTGCACACACACACACACACAAAGCGTGGTGTTGAGCTTGAAAGTAAAGAAGTGAACATAATGAAGTCGAGTGTGTTTTAGGGCACAAACAGCAGCTGTACAAATACATCAACATTTGTTTTGGAGAAGAGGTGGAGAACATGCTAAAATGTGCCTTGGGAGTCATGCCCCCTGGATCATTTTAATAAACTAATTTTTGCAAATCGAGGGTGCCTTTCATTTGTTTTTGCCAAAGAAAACACACTATGTAAAGCTGCAATATAACTATAGGCTCATTCTGTTACGACATTTCGCATTTTCAATCAGTCTAAAAGTGACTTAAATTAAGACAGGGTTTATTTTATAATAGAGGGTTATTAAATACGGACATTTTCACCATTCATACCAGTAGGCTATAACCATCTCCTCACTCATGCTGTAGGTCTATGTGTTCAGCAGCCAGGTCACCTGCGATACACTTGCATTAGGCGGTAAAACTCCAAACTGACTTTAGGTCAGTTGGACCTGAGCTGCAACAAGCTCTCAGTCTCACGTCAGAATTAGTCATTCATCCATGTTTCTCAAACTTCAAATGTCAATGTTGTTCCAAACGTTACATTTGGAAGTGTTTAAGGTTAAGTTTAGGAATTAGCTCTGAATTATTAAGGTCAGGGTTAAGTTTAGGCATTCATTCCAAAATATTAAGGGTAGGCATTAACTCCGAATGGTTATGGTAACGTTTAAGGTTTGGGATAGGCTTAAACATTTTTTTCTCAAAAACAACTTTCTATCACTGGATTTGAACAGTCAACCTTTTGCACCAGAAGTGAACTCCGAATGGTTAAGGTAAAGGTCAAAAGTTTGGGATAAGCTTAGAACAAAAATCACAAAAACAACTTTTTATCATCAGGATTCAAACATGCAACCTTTTGCAAGTGAAGGTTAGGATTTGAGAAGGACTAGCTGATACTAGACCTGTGGGTAATTTAGGTTGAAATAGTGACACGTGATTGTTATTAAATCAAAGAAGCATGACAGGGGGAAGTCATTAGAACATTCCTAATCAACCACACTCCTCTTCTCACTTGTTAACATTTGCACACACACTCCTCCACACTCAACTCTATCCGCACACACACACACCTCCAACAGTTTACACAAGAAATAACTGCATCACTAATTTTCGACTCATTCCAAAAAAAAAAACATTAAAGGGAGAGCAAACTATACTAAAGTACATGACCTAAAGTACATGACCTAAAGTACATGACCTAAAGTACATGACCTAAAGTACATGACCTCTCTCACTCTTTCTCTCTCTCTCTCCCTCCATTCTCTGTCTCTTTGGGTATGGCAGACCACTCTCCTGCAGGTCAGGCCAGGGCCCCTAGCCAAATACAAAGGACCAATCCCCTCTGAATAGACCAAGCCTGCCCCTCTCATACCCCCAACCAACTGCCAAACTGTCACCTCAACACACACACACACACTCAAGCACATGACTAATTATAAGTGTGCGCGCGCGTGTGTGTGTGGGGGGTGTAGAGGCTATTCATGCCAGTGGTAAATAAATACTCAACTCAGCTACTGATAGTACTTCAGAAGTACATGGACACGTTTGTATATAACAAACGCACACACACAAACAGACATGCACACGTGAGGGCCGCTTTGGAAAGATGTTTTTCATGCCTTATTATTCTATTCTCTATTTTGTCTTAAAGATAGAGTCAGGATACAACATAGATGCTCAAAGTAAACAGCATAGTAGGTCCATTTCCACAACTACTAAGAGCGTTGGAGTGCGAGGCTCAACTTCTCTGCTGTTTTGGTCCAGTGGCGACCACGTTGTAAGAGCGTGAAGTGAACCCATGCACATGCACAGATACTCTTTGAATCTTGCTCATCGCAATATCGGCGGTGCTGCTCATGCAACGTCATTTTGCTGAGTTTACCTTTAACCTCTAATGAATAAAACACCACATCAATCAATGCAAACCTCTGAAGCTCGTTGGAGGCTTTGGAGTTTCAACTAAAAGGCAACTATTGATATTCAAATACAGGTCTCAGAAAAACAAATCATATTTGAAAGTATTTTGAATACATCTCTGAAAAGTTATTTGAAAATAAATTATAATAAATTGCTGCCAAATACAGTTGAAGTTTACATACAGCTTAGCCAAATACATTTAAACTCAGTCTATCACAATTACTGACATTTAATCCTAGTAAAAATGTCTGTGTCTTATGTCAGTTAGGATCACCACTTTATTTTAAGAATTATGAAATGTCAGAATAATAGTAGAGAGAATGATTTATTTCAGCTTTTATTTCTTTCATCACATTCCCAGTGGGTCAGAAGTTTACATACACTCAATTAGTATTTAGTAGCATTGCCTTTAAATTGTTTAGCTTGGGTAAAATGTTTCAGGTAGCCTTCCACAAGCTCCCCACAATAAGTTGGGTGAATTTTGGCCCATTCCTCCTGACAGAGCTGGTGTAACTGAGTCACGTTTGTTGGCCTCCTTGCTCGCACACACTTTTTCAGTTCTGCCCACACATTGTCTATAGGATTGAGGTCAGGGATTTGTGACCACTCCAATACCTTGACATTCTTGTCCTTAAGCCATTTTGCCACAACTTTGGAAGTATGCTTGGGGTAGCCTAGTGGTTAGAGTGTTGGACTAGTAACCGGAAAGTTGCAAGTTCAAACCCCTGAGCTGACAAGGTACAAATCTGTCATTAAAAATATGAATTTGTTCTTAACTGACTTGCCTAGTAAAATACATTAAATAAAAAAATTGTCCATTTTGATGACCCATTTGCGACCAAACTTTAACTTCCAGACTGATGTTGCTTCAATATATCCACATAATTTTCCTACCTCATGATGCCATCTATTTTGTGAAGTGCACCAGTCCCTCCTGCAGCAAAGCACCTCCAGAACATGATGCTGCCACCCCCGGGCTTCACGGTTGGGATGGTGTTCTTCTGCTTGCAAGCCTCCCCCTTTTTCCTCCAAACATAACGATGGTAATTATGGCCAAACAGTTATATTTTTGTTTCATCAGACCAGAGGACATTTCTCCAGAAAGTGTGATCTTTATCCCCATGTGCAGATGCAAACCATAATCTGGCTTTTTATGACGGTTTTGGAGCAGTGGCTTCTTCCTTGCTGAGCGTCCTTTCAGGTTATGTTGATATAGGACTGTGGATATAGATACTTTTATACCTGTTTCCTCCAGCATCTTCACAAGGTCCTTTGCTGTTGTTCTGGGATTGATTTGCACTTTTCGCACCAAAGTAGGTTCATCTCTAGGAGACAGAACGCGTCTCCTTCCTGAGCGATATGACGGCTGCGTGGTCCCATGGTGTTTATACTTGCGTACCATTGTCTGTACAGATGAATGTGGTACCTTCAGGCGTTTGGAAATTGCTCCCGAGGATGAACCAGACTTGTGGAGGTCTACAATTTCTTTTCTGATGTCTTGGCTGATTTATTTTGATTTTCCCATGATGTCAAGCAAAGAGGCACTGAGTTTGAAGGTAGGCCTTGAAATACATCCACAGGTACACCTCCAATTGACTCAAATGATGTCAATTAGCCTATCAGAAGCTTCTAAAGCCATGACATCCTTTTCTGGAATTTCCCAAACTGGAACTGTGATACAGTTCATTATAAGTGAAATAATCGGTCTGTAAACCATTGTAGGAAAAATTACTTGTATCATGCACAAAGTAGATGTCCTAACCGACTTGCCAAAATTATAGTTTGTTAACAAGAAATTTGTGGAGTGGTTGAAAAATGAGTTTTAATGATTCCAACCTAAGTGTATGTAAACTTCCGACTTCAACTATTTGACAAAGAACCAAAAACTACAACAATTCGTTGAATTGGTCTAAAAATATGATCATAAGCATATGGTTTTTGGAGGGCTCTTAGATATTAATTTTAATATAGCCTGTAGCCAAGAATTAAATACAAGAGGGACATCACCTCAACATTAAGAGTTGAGCACCTTTTCATGTTCGAAATGAGTAACAAATATAATTTCATAATGAGTAAGACATAAGGTAATACGGTAAGACTTGACATCAAGTTATTTTACATATGTTGTAATAATAAGCATATGTACACATGCTTATTATGATAGCAACATTGTTGTTACATAGAACTTTGGAAATTGCTATATAATTGCATGATATTTATTTAAAATGCTTTATTTTACCCTTATTTTACCAGGTAAATTGACTGAGAACACATTGTCATTTACAACAACGACCTGGGAAATAGTTACAGGGGAGATGAAAGTGGATAAATTAGCCCATTTGGAAGCTGGGGATGATTAGGTGGCAATGATGGTACGAGGGCTAGACTGGGAATTTAGCCAGGACACCGGCGTTAACACCCCTATTCTTGGCATCATGAGATCTTTCCATCAATGATAAAGGAGTTATTACTTAAGTGAAATAAGTCACAGTCACCACTGTACACAAGAGTTACAAAAACTCTCAGCTCATTGCTATGCAATTAAAATGCAATTAGCACGGTATTATGTGACATGCTAATAAAATTATGCTCTAATTACACAGGCACAAGACCAGTGTAATGTTAAGTGTTACTGAGAATGCTAGCACCAACAAAATATGGCTATTAAGTGTTGAAAGGAAACTACATATCCGAAAACTGCCGCTTTGAATCAGCAGAAAAGGTAAGATGAAAATCATGTTAGTTTGTATTCTGAGAGAAACATCGCTTTAAAGATGGTATAGTGTGTGTTTGAAACAAGAACACATACCCTCAGATGGACAAAGAGGTTCAACGTTGTTTTTGCTAAGCATCCAACTTGCTGTTATCTTTGCAAATGGCTTTGAATTACTCTACAGTATATTCAGGTATCATTAATTTCATTGCAGCTTTTAATCTTTTCGGTGGCATGTTGAAAGAGTCATACAGTAGTTGAGCGTCACAACGTATTTATACTTATCAATAAAATATCATTGGTTAATTGATTTGACCTGATTATGTACACCTGTGGCAATAGACATTTAGGAGAAGGGACATTTACAACATGTTCAGATAGAAACGTATTCTGTAGATCAAATATGACTGTCAGATAGATTGGAATAGTAGCTCTATTCATTCTATTTCTAACAGCAACATACAGTTCCAGATACAGCCCTGCCATTACTCGAAGGCAGCAAATTCAAGAGTTTCAGAAAAGTAGTCACTTCCTGAGATCTATATTCAAATGTGTTTTTTTAAAGTAATTGCTTTCTCATATCTGTATTCAAATAGTTTACAAATGTAGTTACTTTCTGAGATCTGTTTTCAAATAGTTTTAAAAAGTTCATTTTTTGTTTTGGGGGGGGGGGGGTGGAATAGTTGTAATCACATCCAAAGTAGTTACTTTCCACAAGGCATAGTTAACATTTTTGTTTATGAAAGTTCAAATAGGAAGGCTGGTCTGAATGCTCATTTAACTTTATCAAGCAGCAATAACATCATTCATTCTGTTTCCTATACTACGGGCATAGTGGGAATGAATACAAATGTATCATCCTCAGCATAGTGTCTCGTTCTTCTCTTCTTCCTATTAGCCATGCATGGAATGTTATTCACCTATTTACCTTTAACCTATAAGCATGGCACAATAATGCACGTTCCCCTCAATGCCTTTCCCCCAGTGAGGGGTTCGATGCCAGCTGCCCAGCAAAGGGCTACCTGTCATCAGTATCTGGCGCCGAGGACCATTCCCCAGAGACAAAGCCCATACCCCAAACTATTTAATAACATTCCACATTGCATTCTGTCTCTGTTGCTCATTCAGTTATGCCTGAACTCTATCGAACTATAGTTATCCCTGGTCTGACACACACACACAGGTCTAAATGTGTTTGTTTTCAGCTGTTGAGAGAGGCACACTAGTTCACTCCTATGACTAACCCACTGCGTTCAGTGAGAGAAAAAACAGCCACCCTGTACTTGAAGATACACTTACAGTAAATGTCCTTTTACAGCAGTCATTATGAACCCGATAGACTTCCAGAGCTTGACTACAGTACCTATTATCATCATTTAGAAAGCATGTGAAAAGTCAGACTGTAACAGTCCCTACCTGGACATGAGTTTAGGCTTCTTTCCTTGTGCATATACACTCTGTGGATCTGTTGGGACGGAATGCAAATTGGAGCAGGTCTAGGGTTTCTGGAATGATGGTGTTGATGTGAGCCATGACCAGCCTTTCAAAGCACTTCATGGCTACAGACGCGAGTCATTTAGGCAGGTTACCTTGGTGTTCTTGGGCACAGGAACTATGGTGGCCTGCTTGAAACATGTAGGTATTACAGACTGAGCCAGGGAGAGGTTGAAAATGTGAGTACCTGTCCTGGTAACAAGTCCTGATTTTCTTTCCACTGCTGTGAAATCAACACTCATGCGTACATCCACAACACGCTCATCAAAACACCCTGTGACCTCAAAGCAATGTGACTGAGTGAAAGCACACACACACACTGGGAAACCTGCTTCAACCTCAGACAAGTCTTGACTCATCTGCCCTATGTTTACCTGACAGACGAGCGTGGAGCCAGTGTGTGTGCTTTTCTGTAACTGACCCTTGAGCAGATGTCACATGTCTTTCCCCAGTAACCTGTCGGAGGAGTGCCGACCCTTGGCTCGTTTGATTGGCGCAGGGCCAGCGGCCTGACACAAACACACACCAGTAACTCTCCGTAAAAGCACCCTGTGATGACGTCACATGTTTACACGGGGAAAACAAACAGAAGGGAAGAGAGAAGAGAAAGAGAGGAGTTCACTTTGTTTTTATCTTTTCGATCTTCCGCTCTTCTTGCCTCTCTCTCTCTCTCAACACCTTGCATTTACTCACTCACGCCGTCTGTGTCTGTGTTTGAGTCAAAAGTGCTGCTGCAGTGTCTTTGTCTGAGCAACAACAACAAACTAGAGCTTTGCTAGTCCTCCACAAAGGCAGGGAGGGAAGGAAGGAGTGAGATAAGGGAGGGGAGGGAGGAGAGGGGCGGAGGGGAGAGGGGTGAGCTAGAGGTCGAAGGTTATTGGCTGTGCAGCTGAAGTGGAAGAGGTAGTAATTTGCTGAATGCACGCCTGTCTTTTATCCACTCTCCTTATCTGAGCAGGACAGAGAGATAGGATATAGCTCAGAGCAATGACCACTTTTAAACACATACACACATACACATGCACATACGTACATTACTCACACTTGCCCACTTTCACAAACATACACATTCACAAACACATTCACAAACACAAACAAAAACACAGTCTCACTGCAGAATATAATGTTTTTTTCATGTTTCTCCAAATTCCAAAGTGTTTTTGACACCATGGGTTGACTCCTCCTGCTCAGTATTGTTAATTTTCTCCAAACATCAAATATCAAAGTTGCTCAAAAACGCCAAATTTACAAGGTTAGGGTTTTAAACTACTGGACTGTTTTGCAAGCACAGACTGGAATATGTTACAGTCAATAAGTGCATCAATGATGTCATCCCCACATTGACCTTGCGTACATATCCAAACCAGAAGCCATGGATTACAGGAAACATCTGCACCGAGCTAAAGGCTAGAGCTGCCGCTTTCAAGGAGCGGGACACTAATCCGGACTCATAAGAAATCACGTTATGCCCTCAGACGAACCATCAAACAGGCAAAGCGTCATACAGGACTAAGATTGAATCCTACTACACCGGCTCTGACGCTCGTCGGATGTAGCAGGGTTTGCAAACTATTACAGACTACAAAGGGAAACCCAGCAGCGAGCTGCCCAGTGACGCGGGCCTACCAAATGGGCTAAATTACTTTATGCTCGCTTCGAGGCAAGCAACACCGGAGCATGCATGAGAGCACCAGTTGTTCTGGATGACTGTGTGATCACGCTCTTCGTAGCCGATGTGAGCAAGACCTTTAAACGGGTCAACATTCACAAGGCCTCGGGCCAGACGGATTACCAGGACGCATGCATGGACCAACTGGCAAGTGTCTTCACTGACATTTTCAACCTCTCCATGACTGAGTCTGTAATACCTACATGTTTCAAGCAGACCACCATAGTCCCTGTTCTCAAGAAAGCGAAGGTAACATGCCTAAATGACTACCGCCCCGTAGCAAGGCTGGTCATGGCTCACATCAACACCATCATGCCGGAAACCTTAGACCCACTCCAATTTGCATTCCTTCCCAACAGATCCACAGATGACGCAATCTCAATCGAACTCCACACTGCCCTCTCCCACCTGGACGAAAGGAACACCTATGTGAGAATGCTGTTCATTGACTACAGCTCAGCGTTCAACACCATTGTGCCCACAAAGCTCATCACTAAACTAAGGACCCTGGGACTAAACACCTCCCTCTACAACTGGATCCTGGACTTCCTGACGGGCCGCCCCCCAGGTGGTAAGAGTAGGCAACAACACATCTGCCATGCTGATCCTCAACACTAGGGCCCCTCTGGGCTGCAAGCCTAGTCCCCTCCTGAACTCCCTGTTCACCCACGACTGCGTGGCCAAGCATGACTCCAACACCATCATTAAGTTTGCTGACAACACACCGGTGTTAGGCCAGATCACCGACAACAATGAGACAGCCTATAGGGAGGAGGTCAGAGACCTGGCCGTGTGGTGCCAGGACAACAACCTCTCCGTCAACGTGAGCAAGACAAAGGAGATGATCGTGGACTAGAGGAAAAGGAGTGCCGAACACGCACCCATTCACATCAACGGGTTGTAGTGGAATGGGTTGAGAGTTTCAAGTTACTTGGTGTCCACATCACCAACAAACTATCAATGCCCAAACACACCAAGACAGTCATGAAGAGGGCACGACAACGCCTTTTCCCCCTCAGGAGACTGAAAAGATTTGGCATGCGTTCTACGGCTGCACCATCGAGAATCAATGTGCAGGGGTACAGGATAGTCAAGGTAATTTGTACATGTAGGTAGGGGTAAAGTGACTATGCATAGATAATAAACAGCTTGTAGCAACAGTGTAAAAACAAAGGGGGGTGTCAATGCAAATAGTCCGGGTAGCCATTTTTATAACTGTTCAGCAGTATTATAGCTTGGGGGTAGAAGCTGTTGAGAACCTTTTGGTCCCAGATGGTACCACTTGCCGTGCGGTAGCAGAGAGAACCCTATGACTTGGGTGCCTGGAGTCTTTGATTTGGGTGGCTGGAGTCTTTAGGGCCTTCCTCTGACACCACCTGGTGTAGAGGTTATGGATGGCAGGAAGCTTTGGCTTAGTGATGTACTGGGCTGTACACACTACACTCTGTAGCGAATTGCGGTCGGATGCCAAGCAGTTGGCATACACTGCTGAGGTGTTTGAGGATTTTTTTTGGCCTTCCTGTGACACCGGGTGCGGTAGATGTCCTGGAGGCTACGCAGTGTGCCCCCAGTGATGTATTGGGCAGACCCTCTGGAGAGCCTTGCAGTTGTAGACAGTGCAGTTGCCATACCAGGCATTGAAACAGCCTGACAGGATGCTCTCAATGGTGCATCTGTAAAGTTTGTGAGGGTCTTAGGGGCCCAGCCAAATTTCTTCAGCCTCCTGAGGGAGCGTTCCATCTCCATGACTGTGTTGGTGTGTGTGGACCATGATAATTCCTTAGTAATGTGAACACCGAGGAATTTGACGCTCTCGACCTGCTCCACTACAGCCCTGTCGATCTGAATGTGCTCGGCCCTCCATTTCCTGTAGTCCACCATCAGCTCCTTGATGACATTGAAGGAGAGGTTGTTGTCCTGGCACCACACTGCCAGTTCTCTGACCTCCTCCCTGTAGGCTGTCTCATCAGGCTGGCCCTGCGGCCTTGTGAATATTAACCTGTTTAAATACTTTACTCACATCGGCTACGGAAAGCATGATCACACAGTCGTCCGGAACAGCTGGTGTTCTCATGCATGGTTCAGTGTTGCTAGCCTCGACGCGAGCATATAAGGTTATTTAGCTTATCTGGTAGGCTCATATCATTGGACTGCTCGCAGCTGGCTTTCTCTTTGTAATCTGTTACAGTTTGCAAGCCCTGCCACATTCGACGAGCATCAGAGCTGGTTCACTCTTGGTCTTGTATTGCCGCTTTGCCTGTCTGGTGGTTTGTCTGAGTGCATAGAATGATTTCATATAAGCATCTGGATTAGTGTCCCGCTCCTTGAAAGCGGCAGCTCTAGCCTTGAGCTTAGTACGGATGTTGCCTGTAATCCGTGGCTTCTGGTTGGGATATGTACGTACGGTCCGGTCCCGACGTCCTCAGGACAGATAGACGGGATAGAGGTCCAATTTCTCTTGAGCGATCTGCCTCTGCTTGCATGTGGACAGGCAAGCACACACTCACATATAGATAGATAGCATGTGCCTCATAACATGGATCCCAGCTCCAGTGAGGGAGTTAAGTGGTTGTTAAACAAACTGCCCAGTTGGACCCTCCCACTACTGTCTCTAACTGTTCAGAAACATCTCGCCTGGAGGCTCATGCATCTTTCTCATTCATCAACAATATTGCTTTCAACACAGAATTTATCTTTCGCTTTCACTATTTTTCCATGTCTCGCTCTCTTTGCCTTTCCTTAGTTCTCTCGCTTTTCTCTCCCTCCCTCCCTCTCACTCTCTCCTTCTTCCTCCTCTCCCTCTCTCTCTAGTAAAAAATCACACCTGCAGCGTAACGTTGTTGAAAAGTTTACAGGAGTTGACCAACAGGGTTAGCATCAACCAGCTAGCACACCCCTCCCAAACAGTGATCATTAAATTATCTGTGTTGTTGCTTGTGATTCAGTATTTAAATCCCCACTACCCTTAATTATCTCTCTCTCTCTCTCTCTCTCTCTCTCTCTCTCTCTCTCTCTCTCTCTCTCTGGACAACAGGCAGCCTATTCCTTTCTCTCTCTCTTGGTGTCTCTGTATCTCTCTCCCGCTGCCCCCCCCCCCTCTCTTTCTCTGTCTTCCTTTCTCTCTGTCTCTGAATCTCTCTTCAGCTGTCCCTCTCTCTTTCTTTCCCTCTTCCTCTCTCTGCAACTGTGTCACCATGGTTACTCTGGAACACCAAGGTGTCTGTTGCCAGGGCAACGGGAGGCGGCTGGGCAGCGAGTGACAAGCCGTGTTAATTCCATCACCCATGAACCCCACGGGACCGCAGGCATTCGTCTTCATCGCACACATACACACACACACACACACACACATCGTCAGATCGCTGTCTGTATGCCACAGCCAATGCATTAACTATATAATTTAACCACAGTTGTCTGGATAAATGCACTCATCGCTCTCTTTTTTACGCATTCTCTCTCTCCCTTGCCTGTGCGTGTCTGTGTATGTGTGTGTGGTGGTATGTGTGTGTGTGTGTTGTATTAGTAGTCTTGAATGGTACATTCACATTTCACATTTCCTTTACGCTGCTAGTATATTAGCTGTTTTGAATCCCTTCCTCTCTTTCTCTCTCTCTCCCTCCCCCTTTCCTCCCAACTTCCGTAAGATCAAAGGTGAAAATGTACTTGTTCTTTCGCTTTACTTTCAGCCCATTCTAGTTATACAACCATATGTCCCTCTCTCAAGACCAGATGTAGATCCCTTACGTCTCCCTACAGCCCAGCAGAGTGGTACATATCCCCAATAACACAGACCCGAACATGTAGGTTGTGTCCCCAAATGGCACGCTTTTCACTTTATTGTACAATACTTTTAGACCAGGCCCTGGGCAAAAGTAGTGCACTACAAACACTGTAACGGCCAACTTTAATTTATAAAGTAATTTGGGGTATTATCGACATTGAAATACTCAAAAATGTTTTACGGCAATATACTGTATATTATGGTGCAATGTTGTGGGCAGGGAAATAATTGCTGTATTACAAATAGTACTGTAATTCCATCCCACAGTCTGACTGCCAAAAATCCTTTTGACCACTAGTTATATTGTTGTTTCTGGCGCATTAACATATTTTGAGGTTTACCTTGTAAGAAGCTATATTTGTTGCACCCATTAAGAGGGAAATGCTGTACCAATTGAACTCCTATGTGTTTACAGTGCCCCATCAATTTAAATTGTATAGGGGACAGATTGGATTGGCAGAAATGTTTAAATGGTTGAGCATCTTGCCATGTCCTCTTGGTCTGTTTCGCCCTGGTTGATGCCAGTTTGGAAGCCTTTGTTAAGTGATATAAAACACCAAATATTAATGAATATGCTGTTATGTGTCAACATGTTACCTATCAGCCAACCTACTTGCACCAATCAATTGTAATTACAGTAAGATACTGTGAAATATAAACCCCTCTCCTCAATTAAATTCATTCATTCATCCATCCATTCATTCATTCATTCTGATTACGGTAGCATAAAAATAAGTTTAATAAAGTCAATTTTACAGTATTGTACAGTAACGTGTTGTCTCACAATGGGGAGGAGAGGGACGTGAATGATAGCGGTACGGGGACAGTGATGTAGTTGTTATGGGATTGAAACATGGATAGGACTTGGAGCACACTTGGAGCAGCTGTAACATTTAACAGAAGGTCACTGACCATGATGAGATGGGAAAGGCTGCCGGTCTTTACTGTTACAACCTCATACAGACACAGACACGCATGTGTGTGCACACAAACAACATGCACACATGTGCGTACAGATATACACACATGGATAGACACACACACAGAAACACATGCTGATGCAGACACACACATGCTCACCCACACACACACACATGCTCACACACACACATGCTCACACACACACATACTCACACACACACACACACACACACACACACACACACACACACACACACACACACACACACACACACACACACACACACACACACACACACACACACACACACACACACACACACACACACACACACACACACACACACACACACACACACACACACACACACACACACACACACACACACACTCTCTCACCAAAGCACAATCACTCACATTTTCACACACTCGTCATCCATGCGTAAATGCCAGTGCCCAGCTTTCGCTCTGCTAATAGTGAGAACTATCCAGGCATGAGAGGATTTAGTTAAAGGGGCAATCAGCTGTTCAAACGATAACAAAGCCAAACCCCACCACTGTTTTGATTAAACGCTGAGGGATGGGGCTTGAGAAAGGCAATCACTTTCAAATTCATAGACAGAGCTACACTGTAAAAGGGTTGCCGTGAGTTTAACAGTAACTTACAGGCAGCTCGTGGTAATTAAGTTACTGTATATTGCGGTACAACTACTGTAATCTAAATACAGTATCAAAGCAAGTACTGTCCAATGAAACACAGTATAATAATGTATGTATAAGAATTTATTTAAAAAAAGTAAATACTGTAATTGTAATGAATGAATGAATGATTCATTCAATTCATTGAGGGGAGATGTGGTTTTTATTTCACAGTATTTAACTGTAATTACATGGGATTGGTGCAAGCGGGTTGGTTGGAAGGTAATGTGTTTACACATTACAGCATATCAATGAGTATTTGTTGTTTTAGATCACTTGCACTTCTCGAGGCCTTAGCAAAGACTTCCAAACTGTCAGTGACAACAAGGCCAAACAGACCAAAAGGACATGGCAAAATGCGACATGCTGCCACTCCAATCTGTCCTCTATACATTTTAAATTGATGGGGTACTACTACCACATACCAGGGCACAATTTCCAAATAGCAATGGAACTTAGGCTTAACGATGCATCGTTCCTACGACGACCGGAGATGTAGCATGCTTTTCCTAAAACACCAAGCCGAAAGAACGTTTGCCAAGTGCACTATTGAAGCAGGTGTCGATACTGATAGGATCAAAAGAAACGCAGCATTGCTCTCAGATCAGCTTTCCCCATTCAAATATTGTATTACCTTAACATTAGAATTCTTCCATAATACTGATGACGGATCAACTTCCAGAGAGATATCACCTACGGCCGCAAATATTGAGGCAGGCTTATTCTAATGCTTATAAGCATTAACCTATAATTACCCTATAAAAATACTCTCAATCAAGATTTGCCACATCATTGTGCACATGTTACACATCATGGAATATATTGAGGCAAAAATGACAGACAATAGCCTACAATTGGCTAAATAGAAGTCAATTGAATATAAACATGAAATTATTTTAATATGATTGAAATATATAGGCATGTAGCCTATACCTTAGGACTATTTATCTACAGTCTTCTCAGTTTTCATTTGAAACATACTTTTATCCTCGGTTTATAACAATTGCAAAGACATTGGCAACTTTGTATTTGTAGCCAACTTAATTCTGAAGTTGTTGTCGGTCACAGAGAGCGAGATAAACATGTTGATTCTGTTTTAAGCAGAGATCTTCTGTGTTTAAAGTGAAGCGGAGGGGCAAAAAAGTATCTAACGATACACTTATCTGTTCTACAAGGTCAACTTTATTAATGATGGTTTTGGGAAACAGTTCAGAGATTTAACGATGCGCCTACAAAAGTTCTAACGATGAGCTTAGCCTGAAGATGCATTTTGGGAAACCAGGCCCAGTTAAATTGGTACAGCATTCACACCTAATGGGTGCGACAAATATAGCCTCAAAATACTTCAAAATATGTTAATGAGTCAGAAATAACAATACCAGGAACCCACTAGTGGTCAAAAGGTTTTTGGAGCTTCATAAACAGTACATTACTGTATTCTGCGGGATGGAATTACAGTACCATTCGAAATACAGCAAGTAATTTAGTCAATGGCAACATGATGGAAAAACACCTTGTTGCATAACACCCCCCTCCCCCCACACACACAGAAAAAAACTATTTGTGATCAAACATGTTGTTGCACATAAGCACACACACACGCCCTCACAACACACTCACACACACACTCACTCACACACAAACAGGGCTTGCTGCGTGCCCTGAGGAAGGTAAATTGAATAAGGCTGTGTAGCAGAATGTCGGCTGGGGACGTAAACATGGTTAGAGAGGATCCATGGACACACAGATCCCAGAGACACACACTAATGAATAGGAACATACTGGAGACACTGTCCTTTTAACACAACACTCCATTCAAAAGCCTAACCTACGGTAGTCTACTCATACAGTCAATTTATAACCCCAAGACACTGACTATAACCCTAAGACACTGCTTCCTAACACAATAGATTCAAAACAGGACGCTGTACAAAACACAATTTATAGCCTACTGTAGTCTATTCAGCCAACCTGCAAGACACTGATATAGGCAATTCACAACCACAAAACCTACAGCAAAGGACTTACATTTTAATCTATTAGCAGGCACTCTTATCCAGATCGACTAACAGGAGGAATTAGGTTTAAGTGCCTTGCTCAAGGTCACATCGGCAGATGTTTTACTTCGTCAGCTCGGGGATACTGGCCCAACGTTCTTAACCACTAGGCTACTTAAATACCCAGCAGCCCTATAACTTCCAGAGGATGAGAAAGATCCTTCCATTCAGTCTGTTTATTCATGTTTGTGTGTTTCATTTGAGCACAGCCAGTCAGTGATACTGAGTGAGCTGCTTTGTCTTTGACGCTCTGGGTGTGTTTGAAGTAAAGGGTCCACTGGGACCCACTGTAGAGCGAGAGAGAGAGCGAGAGAGAGAGATTGTGTGTGTGTGTACACACACAGCTCTCACCACCCGCTGTTCACTCGAGGACAGGGGAACAATATCTGAATAGGGATTAGTGGCACATCTTGATTGGAGTGTGAGGGTTGGCAGAGGCACATGTTGATGATGCTGATTTTGAGGAGGGCGCCAGGTGATGATGCGTATGGTGTAATGATGTGACAGTCCAGGAGTTAGCCCAGCATTGATTAGACATTGTGGCTTTAATTACAGTGCATCGTATCCTCTGATTGGTGAATCAGAGTAGGAGAGGAGGGATGAGAGGAGAAGAGGACAGGTGTGTGTACTCGACGCCGACACCTCTGCCCAGACACACACAAACACACACACACATCTGCTGTCGCCTAGTGCCGGATAAACAAGGATTGGAGACGAGACAGGAAGAGCCGTGAGGACTGACAGCTGTTGGCTGTCTCAGGTCTCTAACTACCTGCAATTACAGTATCTACACACAGTGCAAACACACACACATATCCACCCACCCACCCACACACACATCAAACACATTTCATATAATATTCCTTCTGTGTAGAAAACTAGAAAGCACATTCATTCAATACCTAATCAAAAAGCAATGACACAGGCCCCAGGAGAAGCACTCTCTTGGAATTACTCAGCAGCAACATCAACAATAATTTAGAATGGACAAAAATAAACTTGCAGAACAGGCATCTTGTTTGTATTTCTGTGTCGGTGTCCAGGGAGTTAGGGAGAGCTTGAGGAGAGAGTGGGACGGTGGGAGGGATGGAGAGAGAAGATGGGGAGAAAAGAGGTTTTTAGAGTCAGCAGGTGAGAGAATTTCAGCATCAGAGCAGTATTGAGTTATCAAGGCACCCTGTCTCTCTCTAAAATAAGCAAGTATCTAAGTAAGCACTTCCTTAGACAATGTATACCATGTGTATCCTGTACATAGACTAATAAAACTCTCTCCCCTATCTCTCTCTCTCTTTCTCTCTCTCTTTTCTCTCCCTGTCCCTCTTCCTCTCTCTTTTTCTCTCCTCTCGCTGACACAGCCAATCACCACAGAGGTTAATGTCATACGCACGCTCCGGAAGATCCCTCCACCTGATCGTTAGTTAGTGTGTGTATGTGTGTGTGCATACAAGTGTGTGTGTGTGTGTGTGTGTGTGTGTGTGTGTGTGTGTGTGTGTGTGTGTGTGTGTGTGTGTGTGTGTGTGTGTGTGTGTGTGTGTGTGTGTGTGTGTGTGTGTGTGTGTGTGTGTGTGTGTGTGTGTGTGTGTGTGTGTGTGTGTTCAACATTACTGCTGGGCCAGCACGAAGCCATGTTCAGGGGACTTCACTCTACATTACCCCTCAGCTGTAACCTTGGCCTGGTGATCTGCCAGGATTCTTTACAGGCCTCCCATCACACATAGAGATACTAGATAGAGCTTTTTCATTCATCAGTATAGAATGGAAACCATACACTCTATAGCGGACATCTTGGAAAGGTGTTCTGGAATAACCAGTATTACAAAACATTTAGGGATGACAGACTCCTTCCTTCAAATCTTAATTTTCAACGCTTTGTGTGTTTTATAACATTTGTTGTATTCGGCGCATGTGACAAAGTTTGATTTGATTTGGACAGTGTGTCACTGAAGGTGCAATCCTATTCTATTTCTATGAATTAACCCTATATGAAGCAGTGTGTAATAAGTGAAGAGCTCTCTCTCTCTCTGCATCCAGTTACAGCCACTGTAAATCACAGAGCACCTATCAGCGGTTAATCTTTGTGTCAGATGACAATTTATCCATCAGCCAACGACCGACAGACAGTGTGGGTCACCGGCAGCCTGCGAAAACATTCAGTCACTAATCAGCTCCCTCGCAAACATGATTACATTTCAAATCACATTAGCCTCAGCACGCCAGCTACAGGACAGCCTAGTCAGGGCAATACGAAGCAGTGGACAGTACAGGCCCAGAGGTAGACAGGAGAGGCATAGAGGGATAGACAGGGGTGTAGAGAGAGAGAGGGAGAGAAAGAGAGATAGTGGGAATAAAAGAGATGAGGAGAGAAATCCGAGCAGACGCACACACACACATACATGCGTGCACAAACTTGACCACAAAATCCTCCCTCTAGCATTAAAAAACTCTTCACCACCTTGTCCACCCCTACCTCTCAGTCCGTCTTGTCCCCTACCAACCCACACACTACCTCTGTTCTACCACAGCAGGCCACCTTGTCATCCCAGGTCCAAGCTCCAGAGCTTCTCCAGGGTTGCGCCGAGGCTCTGGGACTCCCTCCCTTCAGTCATCCGTGAGTCCATCACCTCCTTTCAGTCCCACCTAAAGATCTTCACACACACACACGCGCATAACACCTGCTCGCTCACTCATCCACTGACATATCATACCCTTTCCCTTCCTTGAACCCTATTCCATACTCCTCCTGTTTATTCTGGTGATTTGCTGTTTTGATTTTTTTTATTTCTTGTCTTGCCGTTTCTGCAATTGAACAGTGACCTTGGGTCCTTGAAAAGCGCTGTGTACATATCCCATGTTATTATAAGTAGAGAGGATTGACAAGGAAGCCATGTCACCACTCTAGACCCTTTAGTTCCTCTTCAGTCCCTCCCACCCATCATCTCAGTCTCTGCAGACTCACTCAGATCATCTGAATAGTATAATCATCGTGACAGGATAGCCTCTCGATTACCTACGGAAGGAAGAAAGGCGGTAGCTATGCACAATGGCCACTCAGCCACAGTGAAGAATATCCCTCAATGAGACTAGGATTCAGTCTAGTCCTTCAATGACACAATACTCTGAACAAGGCCAGCCTACTGTATCGCCTTCCGATCAAAATAGCTTTGGGCCCAGTCCTAATAGTTCTGAAAAAAAATCACTGAGGAGGGAAAGAGGCAAGGAAGGAAGGAAGAAAGGAAGCTATTTGAACAGGGCCAAGGTCACTACACTATACTGTACTGAGCTGGGCAGGTTCTTTTATGTCTAGAACCACTCCTAGGGCCCTCTCCGACATCTGATTAGCCCATCAAGGGTGCTCAAGACTGGGCTTATGTCTGTTTGAAGAATGCCTCCTAACCTCCAGCCCTCCTCTCCAGATGGAGCTCATTGAGCTGAGAGCAGGTCAAGAGGAGCAGTGAACACTCCACTGTGACATGAAAAAGGTATTACAGGAGGAGAGGAAAGGAGAGGAGAGGTCAGGAAAGTGGAGGAGAGGAGAGGAAAGGAGAGGTCAGGAAAGGAGAGGAGAGGAGAGGAAAGGAGAGGTCAGGAAAGGAGAGGAGAGGAGAGGAAAGGAGAGGTCAGGAAAGTGGAGGAGAGGAGAGGAAAGGAGAGGTCAGGAAAGGGGAGGAGAGGAGAGGAAAGGTCAGGAAAGTGGATATGAAAGGAGAGGTCAGGAAAGTGGAGGGGAGAGGGGAGGGGATGAGGGGGGAGGAGAGGAAAGGAGAGGTCAGGGAAGTGGAGGAGAGGAGAGGAAAGGAGAGGTCAGGAGAGGAAAGGAGAGGTCAGGAAAGTGGAGGAGAGGAGAGGAAATGAGAGGTCAGAAAAGTGGAGGAGAGGAGAGGAAAGGAGAGGTCAGGAAAGTGGAGGGGAGAGGGGAGAGGGGAGAGGGGAGGGGATGAGGGGAGAGGAGAGGAGAGGTCAGGAAAATGGAGGGGAGAGGGGAGGGGATGAGAGGAGAGGAAAGGAGACAAAATGGAGTGTTGGAGTGTAGTATCAGGTTTACTGTCTCAAACAGAAAGCAATTGAAGGAGAGGAGGGCAGTGTAACCACATGTTGTAAAGGAATGTTGAAGACACAGAGACACAGGGCTTTGTAGTGTCTGGGTGTGTGTTCTATTCTGTATGTCATGAATGCTGTGAATGCGTCTGTACCGTATCGTTGCAGGGTGATTTGCACATGAAAAGGAAAGAAGGGAGAGCTGCTTTGACAACGCCAACAGCAAGATATTCTCCTTTCTGAATAAATAACGCTGCCTGATGGGAAGCTAGTGCACGGCAGGATAAAACACTAGTCTTCCAAACCACCTCCTGGAGCGCTGAATCAATGCACCTCCCATCCCGGATATGAAACAATGGGATATGTTAAGACTGGAGTGTCTCACCGGGAATGTATGGAGGAGATGGGAATGGTTAGGAACAGGAGGGAATGAGCGATGGGAACGGTTAGAAATGGGAGGGAGGATGTAGTGGCATGAGTGGGTATGGTGATGGATGCCGTGTTAGGTGTGTGTGTGTGTGTGTGTGTGTGTGTGTGTGTGTGTGTGTGTGTGTGTGTGTGTGTGTGTGTGTGTGTGTGTGTGTGTGTGTGTGTGTGTGTGTGTGTGTGTGCGTGCGTGCGTGCGTGCGTGCGTGCGTGCGTGCGTGCGTGCGTGCGTGCGTGTGTGTGCGTGTGCGTGTGTGTGTGTCTGCGTGCCTGCGTGCATGTATGTGGCCATTCTTCTTATCAGTCAGGAAGAGATCATATATACCCTAACTCAGTCCCTCCCTCACGGCTTCCCTCAGCGTTGGGTGAGATAGAGGAGGAGCAGGCGGTAAAATAGAGTTGTTTATCCACTCCTCGGTGCGGCTGTCTCCTAGGTGACAGAGCCCAAATGAAAGCACTACCGGTGAAATATGACACTGATGATAGGCTGCCTGCTCTGCAATGCTCTCTGCACTGGGGATGGAATTGACTTGATCCTCCAGAGTCCTTCAGATGAGACGGAGGTAAGGAGTGTGTATGTGTGTGTGTGTGTGTGTGTGTGTGTGTGTGTGTGTGTGTGTGTGTGTGTGTGTGTGTGTGTGTGTGTGTGTGTGTATGCATCTCCATTTAAGTGTGTCAATAATAGGGTCTGCCTACCAGTTTCCGGAGACAATCAGGGCGGTGTCTCTCCGGGGAGCAACTGTGAATGAACACACACTCAGGGAGGGACGGAGGAGGAGAGCAGTGAATGGTCTGAAGAGTTTTCATTGATGGGTTGAACCTCCCAGCGTGTGCCTGCATACACACACTCACTCAGGCCTGCACGCCCCACACACACCCACCCACACATGCACGCACGCACGCACGCACACACACACACACACACACACACACACACACACACACACACACACACACACACACACACACACACACACACACACACACACACACACACACACACACACACACACACACACACACATCCTTTTCCTCAGATTCCTTTCCTTATTTCATTACCTATTCACAAGGGGGCGTGGCGACAAGGTATGTTCACAAGCTATTGGCTGTTTTTAGAATGGTTAAGATCATCAGACAAAGAGGATTCTTATTCATATTGATTAAATCTGTGTGTTTTACAAAAAACAACGAATGGACTAGTCAAATTAGTCAACATATCAAACCACAGCCAGATGGTTAAAAAACAAATGCTGCGTCAGTAGGCTGTGGTCCTCGTGTTGTGGCTCTGAGCATGCAGTTGCATTTCCTCCCATTCTCTCCCAGTGGAGCAGGATGCAACTGACAACCATATCAGAGCCATAATGGCCCCTTTTCAGCTAGCGAGCTAGTGTGGTATTAGTATGAAGGGAATGTAGAGGTATGTCTGAGGGTATGGCATGACATCCAGGGGAGAGACACTAGAACTTCTAGAGAAGACAGATCTGAACTGTTCTCACAAAACTGCATAGCAACAACAGTGTGTCAACTGAGAGGGAAAATTGCCACATCAACACTGGAGAGATTTGAAGTTAAGAGAAAGAGAAGATAGAGAGGAAGAAGGAGAGAGAGAGTTAGAGGAAAAGAGAGATACGGCTTGTCTCCATTCCCACCTCTCTTTGACTAACTAAGAGATGAGCCACACACATACACGCACATATAACAGTGCCTGACAGGTTTCCTGCCGAGAAGCCTTTCCCCGTTAACACAACGTCAACAGGAAGCACTGCAGTAACAATGATAATGCTGCCCAACTCCAGTAGTTAGAAAGAGAGAAAGACTGAGAAAAAGAGAGAGGAAGCAAGAGAGAGGGAGAAAGAGACCTTGAAACGTTATTGAATGGAGAGGCAGTTTGAGAGCCTGTGGGACACAATACTCATGAAATCAATTAACGACCCGCCAGCCGTATCACTGTTTTAGACACACAAAACACACACACGCACACCATCCTGACATCACAGCGTAGAAATAGACTGAACACACACATTTTTCTGTGTTTATTTATTTGTATTATCTTTTACTGCTCTCGGGTTATTATTACTGTTTGAGTAACCTTATTTACTATTATGAATTGATTTCTTTTTAATTCTCTATGCGGCGCGCACTGCACAGAACACCGGAAGAACTATCACTGAATTATCACCGTGAACTATTGTTACGTAGCCTAGTGGTTAGAGCGTTGGACTAGTAACCGGAAGGTTGTGAGTTCAAACCCCCGAGCTGACAAGGTACAAATCTGTCGTTCTGCCCCTGAACAGGCAGTTAACCCACTGTTCCCAGGCCGTCATTGAAAATAAGAATGTGTTCTTAACTGACTTGCCTGGTTAAATAAAAGTAAAATAAAAACGTTTGTTTATCTGTCAATTAATCCCGTAAGGGATGGGTTGCCAACTGACCAATTGACTCAAAAATAAAATGTAATTCATTGATTCATGTCATTCATTCACACGCATACGCAAGTAAACACACACACACACACACACACACACACACAGTGACTTTGGAGAAGAGGAGCTGGGTAGAACATGGTCAGTGAACCAACCATAGAGGGACCGGGAGCGACAATAAGGGCATAGCTGATGCTTAAACCTAACCCTTAACCCCTTAACCATGACCTAACTCTTACCTTAACCCTAACCCCAATCTCAACCAAACCCCTTAACCATGACCTAACCCTTACCTTAACCATGACCTTACCTTAACCCTAACCCCTACCAAACACCTTAACCATGACCTAATCCTTACCTTAACCCCAGCCCCAATCAAATCCCTTAACCATGACATAACACTTACCTTAACCCTAACCAAACCCCTTAACCATAATCCCAACCAAACCCCTTAACCATGACCTAACTCTTACCTTAACCCTAACCCCAACCAAACCCCTCTAACCATGACCCCAACCAAACCCCTTAACCATGACCTTACCTTAACCCCTACCCCAACCAAACACCTTAACCATGACCTAATCCTTGCCTTAACCCTTACCTTAACCCTAAACCCAACCATACCCATTTACCATGACCTAACCCTTACCTTAACCCCAACCTTACCTTAACCCTAACCCCTACCAAACACCTTAACCATGACCTAATCCTTACCTTAACCCCAGCCCCAATCAAACCCCTTAAACATGACATAACACTTACCTTAACCCCAACAATCCCTTTAACCATGACCTAACCCTTACCTTAAACCCAACCAAACCCCTTAACCATGACCTAACCCATACCTTAACCCTAACCTAACCCTTACCCCAACCAAACACCTTAACCATTTTTATTTTACCAGGCAAGTCAGTTAAGAACACATTCTTATTTTCAATGACAGCCTAGGAACAGTGGGTTAACTGCCTGTTCAGGGGCAGAACTACAGATTTGTACCTTGTCAGCTCGGGGATTTGAACTTGCAACCTTCTGGTTACTAGTCCAACGCTCTAACCACTAGGCTACCCTGCCACCATTACCTTACCCTAACCCTAACCCCAACCCAACCCCTTAACCATGACCTAACCCTTACCTTTACCCTAACCCCAACCCAACCCCTTAACCATGACCTAACCCTTACCCTAACCCCAACCCCTTAACCATGACCTAACCCTTACCCTAACCCCAACCCAACCCCTTAACCATGACCTAACCCTTACCTTAACTTTAACTTTAACCACATTTTTATCCATTCTGAATTGAAATACTGGTTTGGGCGTCCAGGACGTTCATACACAGAAGCACGCACTAGACTAGTGACGGAGGTGGTTCGGTGAAACACTAAAGGAGAGATGGGAGAGAAGAGTGAACCTGAGATGACCTTCATAAAGCAGAAATAAAGAGAGCACTGTTCACTCTCCCACTTATCTTTGTCTCTATGGTAACCGAGCCTCTGGGTATTTAGTAGAAACCCTGAACTTCCTGTTTTCTCGGGAGGCGGCATCCAATCAGGAGCCAGAGATTTCAGGTGTGGGGTTAGTGTGTCCTATATAGGCGGAGCTCAATCCCCACAAGGGGCCATGGACACAGATAGAGAGAGAGGGAGAAGGGGGAGCAGGAGAAAGAAATAGAGAGAGGGGCAGGAGAAAGAGAAGAGAGGTTAGAGATCGACATGATGAAAGAAAATAGGAAAAAAGAGTGAAAGTGAAGGGAACAAGATAAACAGAGGGAGGGAAGTAAAAGAGGATGTTGAGAAGTCTTTTAGTAAAGAAGTGTATTGAGAGAGCAGAGATATAAAGCCTCACCGGGACACATAGAGGAGTACCACTCTACGGAGCATGCTGGCTACGCCTGAGTCTCCAAAAGACACCTAGGTGCCTAGGGTGCCCATTGGGTGCCCATTGGGTGCCCATTGGGTGCCCATTGGGTGCCCATTGGGTGCCCATTGGGCGCCCATTGGGCTTTGGACAAACGTAGTGCACTATATAGGGAATAGAGAGCCCTTTGGGATACAACCCAGACTCCCGAGAGAGAGAGAGAGAGAGAGAGAGAGAGAGAGAGAGAGAGAGAGAGAGAGAGAGAGAGAGAGAGAGAGAGAGAGAGAGAGAGAGAGAGAGAGAGAGAGTCATACACTATCTAGTTAGCACTGTGCTTTGCTACACAGTCAGGTAGCCACTTAATGGCCACGCTAGAAAGGACAGGAGTGGCGATAGCATCAGAACTATGACCATCAAGTGCATGAGCTTTTGGGTCTTGTTCTACTGTAGCATTAGGATTTGGCTACAGTTAGAGTATGAGTTACGTTTATAGTTGTGGTTGTGGTTTGAATTCCATTTGTTGCTGTAACAGCACAACCCTTTGGATCCCTCACATTTTGTACCTGTACATTTTGTTTTCCTGGATGGCTAACAATTCCAAACTGTCCCAGACACATCCCTGGATATTGATTGTGATTGTCGAATACTGGTTTTCCAAACCCTAGACTCAGTGCTCACATTTTCCTGGGCAGCATTTGGATTCTCTAAATTTGATGGGAACTGTGATGGAAAACAGTGCTCAGCTTCTGAGATCCCTTTAAAAGCAAGAACAGCAGACTGGCAAACACACACACACACACACACACACACACACACACACACACACACACACACACACACACACACAC
This sequence comes from Oncorhynchus keta, assembly GCF_023373465.1. Lineage (NCBI taxonomy): Eukaryota > Metazoa > Chordata > Actinopteri > Salmoniformes > Salmonidae > Oncorhynchus > Oncorhynchus keta. The sequence goes on along the minus strand of NC_068449.1, from coordinate 38,222,489 downwards.
ACACACACACACACACACACACACACACACACACACACACACACACACACACACACACACACACACACACACACACACAAGTGTACAGTGTACAGTGTACAGTGCACAGGCACACACAGTTCCACTCAGTCAACACACCCAACACTACCAGAGAATTCCTGCTGCTCCGACTTGACCCATATGGACGAACAGCAGAATTCCTGAGTGAGGAAGCTTTGTCTCGCTACAAAGGGAACGTTCTTATGGTGTGGGACCAATGTGTGTGTGTGTCCTTCAGCATACCAACGCTTAGTTCATAATGCAAATATTATGGTTTTTGTATCGCTTTGGTACTATTTTCACAAGTATGTGGTAAAATTTCACAACTCTTAGTACAAAACTCAAAACAAATCTTTAAAAAGGGCTTTTTTTTCAAAACTTTTAGCACATTTTTAATTGACTAAGTACAACACAAAATCACACAGTAACCTTTTCTAGAAATACCTTTAATTGCCTGTAATTGCCTTACACAATGCATTGCTCACAATACTTTTCATGTGATTCTCTTCTCATTTATTTAAATACGTTTGGCCATCGCTTAATCCAACTGGGCTTAATGGTTAATCACTTAACAGTTTGGCAAACCTATAGAATTTAAACTGGTTGGGCTACTATATATGGATTTTGAGAACTACAGAAATAAAATGTGTTGGTAAAGTATAAATATCTAAACTACATGTATGATAAATGATAACCATAATGACTACTGGTTATTGCTAATTGATTTCAGATAGTGGTAACCACAATTGGTGTCCATATAAAAGGGTGTGTGTGAACACTTGCAATTTCTTTCAACATGGAGCAGGATAGACAGCAAGGGAGAGGAAGAAATCAAAGAGCTCGCGGACAAGAGGTGGGCATCAGGGGGGCAGACGGCAGGGTACTGTTGTGTCTAATGAAGTCTAGGCCGGTACGTCTGCAGGGTATGCACTGTGCTTTACCATGACATTTACAGTAAATTACATATTGTAATGCATGTCAATTCACAAAATGTTACAGTATCGTTCCAGTATGATCTATTGGAAGTATACTCTGTTCTATCCTCAGAATTGACAGAAGACCCCATGGCCGTGTGCTGACCGACCAGCAGGAGTGGGCATTGGTGGAAAGTGTGAGGGCCAGAAATGACATACGGCTGTCTGAAAAAAGCAGACCATTGAGGAGAACGATGACACATTTGCCAGTTTGGCATCCATCAGCCTTCCAACAATCGCCCGCCTTTTGAAGAGGCACCAGATATCTATGAAACAAATTTACCTGTTGCCTTTTGAGAGAAAACAACGACCAGGTGAAACAACTACGGGCCAAGTATGTTCAGGTACAGCACTATATACTGTATTACTGTTACTATTAATGCACATGTTACTTCACAATATCATATTGTAACTATACTGAAAAATAACTAACCAAAATATATATTTTTTGAGGGTAATAGTGTTTGATGTTGCTGTGAACCATCACAGGTACATCTTTGTTGATGAAGTGGGCTGCAACCTGGCCAAAACTCGGCTCTGTGGGTGGAAACTCATCGACCGTCCAAGTGCCTGGACAACGTGGGGCAAATATCTCCATGTGCGCAGCTATCTCTGAAGATGGTGTGGTAGGACGTAAGCCATTACTTGGATCCTACAACTCTGAACACCTCATTGTGGTTCTCAATGAAATTGAGCCGGCCTGTCAAGGTGAACGGGTCACCTATGTCATTGTGTGAGACAATGTCAAGTTCAACCATGCAGAGGTGGTTCAGGCATGGTTTTGGGGCCATCCCTGATTCGTGACCCTATACCTGCTCTTATGCACTCCTTTTTCAGCATGGAGGTGGAAGGTGTACGTTCGCGATCCTGTGACGTGCCACCCTCCTTCTGGTCATGGATGAGGCATGTGACGACATCTATGTCAAGCTTGGATTCGCCATGCCTAAAGGTTTTTCCCGCGGCGCATGAACAATGAGGACATTCACAGTGATATGGATGAGAATTTATGGCCAAATGCTCAAGACAGGCTTGACGCAAATTAATGAGTTCATTTAATTTGTTTAATTTAATTTCTTACATTAGATTAGACAGTACACATTTTGTTTGTTGCGTGAATGATTGTAGAGGATGTCATCATTAATCACACCTTTGATTACACATTTGATAGATATTATAGAAATTATAGATTTTGTCAATTTTGTTGGGTAATGTAAGTAAGTATATTGCCTAATGTGAACTGTGTAATGTAGTACTGTAGCATATTACTTCCAGCACTTCTAAGGGTGATGTGAAATGTGTATCTTGCATTGTTTGCTATTGGATTAACTGGTTGTTAAACGACAAAATTGACAAGATCTAATTGTGATTAAAACAATGTTCTCATTACATTTTTACAAGTAACTTGAGAGATGTTTACAATCCAAATTGTATTTTTTTACCAGGCAAGTCAGTTAAGAACAAATTATTATTTTCAATGACAGTGGGTTAACTGCCTTGCTCAGGGGTAGAAAGACAGATTTGTACCTTGTCAGCTCAGGGAATCGAACTTACAACCTTTCAGTTACTAGTCCAACGCGTTAACCACTAGGCTATGCTGCTGCCCATAAATGACACAATGACAGGTTCTGAAAGAAAGACTGGCTGCGTTACATGTGTGACCAGTTCTGAGTTTTGTACTAAGAGTTGTGAAAGCTTACCACATACTTGCGAAAATGGTACTAAAGCGATATTTTTTTTAAATGTAAATCAAACCGAGCCTCTGGTCACATACAGTTGAAGTCGGAAGTTTACATACACCTTAGCCAAATACATTTAAACTCAATTTTTCACAATTCCTGACATTTAATCCTTGAAAAATTCCCTGTATTCGGTCAGTTAGGATCACCACTTTATTTTAAGAATGTGAAAAGTCAGAATAATAGTAGAGAGAATGATTTACTTAAACGTTTATTTCTTTCATCACATTCCCAGTGGGTCAGAAGTTTACATACACTCAATTAGCATTTGGTAGCATTGCCTTTAAATTGTTTAACTTGGGTCAAACGTTTCGGGTAGCCTTCCACAAACTTCCCACAATAAGTTGGGGGTGTTTTGGCCCATTCCTCCTGACAGAGCTGGTGTAACTGAGTCAGGTTTGTAAGACCTCCATGCTCGCACACTCTTTTTCAGTTCTTCCCACAAAATTTCTATAGGATTGAGATCAGGGCTTTGTGTTGGCCACTCCAATACCTTGACATTGTTCTCCTTAAGCCATTTTGCCACAACTTTGGAAGTATGCTTGGGGTCATTGTCCATTTGGAAGACCCATTTGCGACCAAGCTTTAACTTCCTGACTGATGTCTTGAGATGTTGCTTCAATATATCCACATAATTTTGCTTCTTTATGATGCCATCTATTTTGTGAAGTGCACTAGTTCCTCCTACAGCAAAGCACCCCCACAACATGATTCTGCCACGGCCGTGCTTCCTGGTTGGGATGGTGTTCTCCCCCTTTTTCCTCCAAACATAACAATGGTCATTATGGCCAAACATATCAAATTTTTGTTTAATTAGACCAGAGGACATTTCACAAAAAAGTACGATCTTTGTCCCCATGTGCAGTTGCAAACCGTAGTTTGGCTTTTTTATGATTGTTATGGAGATGTGGCTTCTTCCTTGCTGAGTGGCCTTTCAGGTTATGTTGATATAGGACTCGTTTTACTGTGGATACAGATACTTTTGTACCTGTTTCCTCCAGCATCTTCACAAGGTCCTTTGCTGTTGCTCTAGTATTGATTTGCACTTTTCACACTTTTCGTCCCTGGCGGTGTAGTGTGTTACTGATGGTAGGCTTTGTTACTTTGGTCCCAGCTCTCTGCAGGTCATTCACTAGGTCCCCCCGTGTGGTCCTGGGATTTTTGCTCACCGTTCTTGTGATCATTTTGACCCCACGGGGTGAGATCTTGCGTGGAGCCCCAGATCGAGGGAGATTATCAGTGGTCTTGTATGTCTTCCATTTCCTAATAATTGCTCCCACAGTTGATTTCTTCAAACCAAGCTGCTTACCTATTGCAGATTCAGGCTTCCCAGCCTGGTGCAGGTCTACAATTTTGTTTCTGGTGTCCTTTGACAGCTCTTTGGTCTTGGCCATAGTGGAGTTTGGAGTGTGACTGTTTGAGGTTGTGGACAGGTGTCTTTTACACTGATAACAAGTTCAAACAGGTGCCATTAATACAGGTAACGAGTGGAGGACAGAGGAACCTCTTAAAGAAGAAGTTACAGGTCTGTGAGAGCCAGAAATATTTATTGTTTGTAGGTGACCAAATCCTACAATGTGATTTTCTGGATGTTTTTTCTCTCATTTTGTTTGTCATAGTTGAAGTATACCTATGATGAAAATTACAGGCCTCTCTCATCTTTTTAAGTGGGAGAACTTGCACAATTGGTGGCTGACTAAATACTTTTTTTGCCCCACTGTATGTACATACATACACACATAACATTACATTACATTACATACATACATACATACATACATACATACATACATACATACATACATACATACATACATACATACATACTCACACACTCACAGAAGCAGTGAACAGAGCAAGGCTATTCCTGTCTCTGTAGTTACTAGGGAGAGAATCTGCTAAGATCAAGAATGCCTCCACTTACACCACATGAAATATCAGAATAGATCAAATACTATATGAACTGGCTGGGTTGGGAATCCCAGTCACATGGACATCTAAATTGCATTGACCGACAGCATCTACAGCGCATTTGGAAAATATTCAGACCCCTTGACTTTTTCTATTTTGTTACATTACAGCCTTACTCTAAAAATGTATTAACTTGTATTTTTTCCGTAATCAGACTCTAAGCTCTATGGACAATTCCGTCAACCTCGTGGCTTGGTTTTTGCTCTGACATGCACTGTCAACTGTGGGAGCTTATATAGACAATCATGTTCAATCAATTGAATTTACCACAGATGGACTCCAATCAAGTTTTAGGAACAACTCCAGGATGATCAACAGAAACAGGATGCACCTGAGCTCAATTCCGAGTCTCATAGCAAAGGGTCTGAATACTTATGTAAATAGGGTATTTCTGCTTTTTGCTTTTAATACATTTCCAAAAACCTGTTTTCGCTTCGTCATTATTGGGTATTGTGTGTTGAGATTGCTGAGGATTTCTTTTTTTCATAATCAATTTTAAAATAAGGCTGTAACGTAACAAAATGTGGAAAAAGCCAAGGGGTCTGAATACTTTCCGAAGGCTCTGTAGATCTCTCTATTGTATAGTTGAGCAGGGTAAGTGGTGTGTACCAGTACTAACAAGCCCAAATAAACAGACAGAAAGTTAGCCTTGTCTCAATGTGTTCAAAGATAGGCCGAGCTTACACTGAGTATACAAAACATACGGAACACCTGCTCTTTCCATGACATACACTGAGGGGTGAATCCAGGTGAAAGCTATGATCTCTTTTTGATGTCACTTGTTAAATACACTTCAATCAGTGTAGATGAAGGATAGGAGACAGGTCAAACAATGATTTTTAAGCCTTGAGACATTGTTTTAAAGGTTTCCTGTACTTAACTAGGCAAGTCAGTTAAGAACAAATTCTTATTTACAATGGCTGCCTGCTGGGGAACAGTGGGTTAACTGCCTTGTTCAGGGGAAGAATGACAGATTTTTACCTTGTCAGCTCAGGGATTCAATCCAGCGAACTTTCGGTTACTAGTCCAACGTTCTAACCACTAGGCTACCTGCCGACATTTATTTTATTTTTTTTCATTTCACCTTTATTTAACCAGGTAGGCTAGTTGAGAACAAGTTCTCATTTGCAACTGCGACCTGGCCAAGATAAAGCATAGCAGTGTGAACAGACAACACAGAGTTACACATGGAGTAAACAATTAACAAGTCAATAACACAGTAACACATGAATTGTGTATGTGTGCCATTCAGAGGGTGAATGGGTAAGACAAAATATTTAAGTGCCTTTGAACGGAGTATGGTGGTAGGTGCCAATCGCACCGGTATGTGTCAAGGACTGCAATGCTGCTGGGTTTTTCACGCTCAACAGTTCCGTGTATATCAAGAATGGTCCACAACCCAAAAGACATCAAGTCAACTTGATACAACTGTGGGAAGCATTGGAGTCAAGAAGGCTCAGCATCGCTGTGGAATGCTTTCGACACCTTGTATAGTCTATGCCCCAAAGAATTGAGGCTGTTCTAAGAGCAAATGGGGGTTGCAACTCAATATTAGGAAGGTGTTCCTAATGTTTGGTATACTCCGTATAGATGTGTGTTAACCACTGAGAGCTGCATTCATAAGGACAGAGAGGCTATCAATGGCTTGTTGGCTGCTATGCTGGATTCACATGGCTCTGGCTGCTGCGTTTTAGCTCCTCTCGTCTCTCTCTCCTTCCTGGTTGTCACTCACTCCATTTCTCTCGTTCTCTTTTATCACCCTTCCCCTGGTCTCAGTTGAACGATTGTTAGAGTCAAACTCGCTGCATATTTTCCTTTCACCCAACTCTCACTCATTCTCTCTCTCTCTCTCTCTCTCCTCCATTATCTCTCTCTCTCTCTCTCTCTCTCTCTCTCTCTCTCTCTCTCTCTCTCTCTCTCTCTCTCTCTCTCTCTCTCTCTCTCTCTCCCCATCTCTCCTCTCTCAGTGTAAGTTTGTCTCTAGTCTGATCTGTCACTGGCAGGCTGTATAGTTTAGTTGAGCCAGTAGTTTACTACGAGGAAAATTGTTCTACAGTGCGACTCAAACACTGACCTTGAACACACTTTTAACAACACTCCCCAGCTACAATGAACGTGAGCGAGGGAAAGCAACAGAGAGAGAGGGGGAGAAAGGGGGAGAGAGAAAGGAGAATGAGAGATTGCGAACGGGTGAAGGAGAGAGAGAATAGAGGTGGGTGTCAGCAATAAAGAGAGGAGGAATATTCAGAAGAGGAAAAGACCCATAGACACACTTCACACAGGGTCGCACAGTGTGTGTGTGTGTGAACTGCTAGATACCACACATAACCCCTCACAGGGAGAGGAGCGTGTCCTGTTCACTCACACACACACACACACACACACACACACACACACACACACACACACACACACACACACACACACACACACACACACACACACACACACACACACACACACACACACACACACACACACACACACACACACACACACACGACTCCTGACAAGAACAAGTCAGATTAGATAAAGTGCATAGTAACCTTTCAATCCTGCTGCTCTCCCGATCCTGAAATACTCCTTCTTTTGTCAGTCGTTCTTCTGCTTCCTCCAAAAGCTTTAGATCCCTCCGTTTAATCCCTCCATTCCGTTCAGATTCAGTGTTACAGTAGAGACCACAGCAGAGACCATTGAGATGACCACACTCACTTCTCTTCCTCTAGCTTCTCTCTCTCTCTCTTCCTCTCTCGGTCTCTCTCTCTCTGTGCTGGAACAGAGGAGGCAGTCGGACTCAGGAGCAAGTAACTCTCTGGGTCCTAGTGTCTCCTGGGTTGACTGAAAGAATGTCATTGTTCCTTGTCGCCTTGCGAGGTGGCTTGCACGCACGCAAGCGCGCGTGCGCACACACACACACACACACACACACACACACACACACACACACACACACACACACACACACACACTAGTCAACGTCACACAGAACAAAGTGAGCTTAAGTCTCTAGGTCATTTTTTCTCCACCAATTAGAAAAGCAGTTAGTGATCTGACAGCCATAATTAAAATGTAATGTTTCCAGACAGAGAAAGAGACCCGCCTTACAGGGAAAATCCTTAAGAGCACAAGAATAATGACTCAACGTGTGCAGGATTTTAGAATAAGGAAAAAATCACAAAATGTGTTTGTGTGTGTGTTCATGCGTCAATGCCCATGTGACTGTCTGAAAGCAAAGTCTTGCATTATGCTCATCTCAATATCTGTGGTATTGCTCGTGGCAATGTCATCTTGCTGATACTACCTTCAATACAGTATGGATCATATTTCCAGGTATGGGTTTTTGGTTTACTGACTTCAGGGTAGAACTTGTTGATCTCGATTTAACAAATAATACCTGGTGATTATCAGTTACAACTGAATTTGTAGCAATGAATGTGGGCTGAGTGCAAGCGGAGAGAGAGGAGAGAGAGAGGAGAGAGAGAGAGAGAGGAGAGAGAGGAGAGAGGAGAGAAAGAGAGAGAAAGAGAGAGAGAGGAGAGAGAGAGAGAGAGAGAGAGGAGAGAGAGAGAGAGGAGAGGAGAGAGGAGAGGAGAGAGAGAGAGAGAGAGAGAGAGAGAGAGAGAGAGAGAGAGAGAGAGAGAGATACATCAATGTCACTTCATCCAAAAGACAACATTACTGTCTGTTAGGAGATGTAACAAAGAGAGAACCAATAGAACAATGACCCATATAATGTGATGAAGTGGAGCAAGCTTTATAGCTACAACACACAGAGAGTGCATCGCCTGGAGTCACACACACACACACACACACACAGAGGAGACAAACACTCATGCAAAAGGGAATAAAACATCCTTTCAGTTTTCAGGGAATAGATGGGAAGACTTGGTGTGTGTGTGTGTGTGTGTGTGTGTGTGTGTGTGTGTGTGTGTGTGTGTGTGTGTGTGTGTGTGTGTGTGTGTGTGTGTGTGTGTGTGTGTGTGTGTGTGTGTGTGTGTGTGTGTGTGTGTGTGTGTGTGTGTGTGTGTGTGTGTGTGTGTGTGTCGGCGTGTATGTATGTGTGTGTGTGTGTGTGTCTACATGTATGTGTGTAGGGGGAGGGGAGGGTGAACTAGGGAGGTAATGGCATTGACTACATAGCATACATTAACTATATAGCACACACAGCACATACAGTATGTGGAGTGCTCATACATACCCATGGAAGAGGTCGATTCCATACAGTATGTACAGTCGGTTTACCAGGCTCTACATCACAATAGAATGCTCCACAGAGTTAAAACAGTTTCTATTTTATTATGTGGTCTACTGTTTAAATAAAAAAAATAGTAGCATAATCATCAATGATAAACAGGGCCATATCCTCGCTATTAAATCAAATCCAAACGTATTTGTCACATGAGCCGAATGCAACAAGTGTAGGCCTTTACAGTGAAATGCTGACTTACAAGCCCTTAAGCAACACTGCAGTTTTTAAAAAATTAACCAAATAATTAAGGAGCAACAACAAAATAACAGTAGCGAGGCTATATACAGGGGGTACCGGTACAGAGTCAATGTGGAGGCTATATACAGGGGGTACCGGTACAGAGTCAATGTGGAGGCTATATACAGTGGGTACCGGTACAGAGTCAATATGGAGGCTATATACAGGGGGTACCGGTACAGAGTCAATGTGGAGGCTATATACAGCGGGTACCGGTACAGAGTCAATGTGCGTGGGTACCGGTTAGTCAAGGTAATTGAGGTCATATGTACATGTAGGTAGAGGTAAAGTGACTACGTATGGATAATAAACAGAGCGGAGCAGCAGCAGCGTAAAAATGAGGGGTGGGGTGGGGACAATGCAAATAGTCCGGGTAGCTATTTGATTAACTGTTCAAGGGTCTTACAGCTTGGTGGTAGAAGCTGTTAAGAAGCCTTTTTGACCTAGACTTGCCGCTTCGATACCGCTTGCTGTGCGGTAGCAGCGAGAACAGTCTATGACTATGGTGGCTGGAGTCCTTGGCAATTTTTTGGGCCTTCCTCTGACACCGCCTGGTATATACAGTTGAAGTTGGAAGTTTACATACACTTAGGTTGGAGTCATTAAAACTCGTTTTTCAATTCCAGTGGGTCAGAGGTTTACATACACTAAGTTGACTGTGCCTTTTAACAGCTTGTAAAATCCAGAAAATGATGTCATGGCTTTAGAAGCTAATTAATTTGAGTCAATTGCTTGTTTGTAGGTGACCAAATACTTATTTTCCACCATAATTTGCTAATAAATTCATTACAAATCCTACAATGTGATTTTCTGGATTTTTTTTCTGATTTTCTCTGTCATAGTTGAAGTGTACCTATGATGAAAATTACAGGCCTCTCATCTTTTTAAGTGGGAGAACTTGCACAATTGGTGGCTGACTACATACTTTTTTGCCCCAATGTATATAGACTTTTTGTTTTCTTTTGTTCTACTGTATTATTGACTGTATGTTTTGTTTATTCCATGTGTAACTCTGTTTTGCTGTATGTGTCGAATTGCTACACTTTATCTTGGCCAGGTCGCAGTTGCAAATGAGAACTTGTTCTCAACTAGCCTACCTGGTTAAATAAAGGTGAAATAAAAAATAAATATCAAATTATGGGGAAATGAAAAGAAATCAGCCAAGACCTCAGAAAAAAAATTGTAGGGAGCAATTTCCAAACGCCTGAAGGTGCCATATTCACCTGTACAAACAATAGTACGCAAGTATAAACACCATAGGACCACGCAGCCGTTATAACGCTCAGGAAGGAGACATGTTCTGTCTCCCAGAGATGAACATACTTTGGTGTGAAAAGTGCAAATCAATCCCAGAACAACAGCAAAGGACCTTGTAAAGATGCTGGAGGAAACAGGTACAAAAGTATCTATATCCACAGTAAAACGAGTCCAAGGGAGAGGAAGCTATAGTTGGAGGACATTTTAAAATCAATGATTATCCTCCTGTCCACCTCTGGCTAAGTCATGGTTAAACATGGCAAGACTGACCACAGATCATCACACACAAACACCCACAGTAAGTGATGATCATACACACCTGTGATGAGGCCACAGGGACCTTGTACATTCATTACTATCTATTAGTGCCTGTGGGCTTCACGCTTCTACATAGAAAGGGGGGAAAGAGAGGGATGGAGTAAGAGAGAGACAGAGATGGGAGAGGGAGAGAGAGAATGGGATGAGTCTCAGGGAGGGGGGCATGAAGAGAAGTAGATTGGAGAGAAGAGGGCGAGGGGTAGAAACGGGGCTGGTTTGTTTGCAGAGACAGAGATGATTTTGTGGTTGTTGTTGATGGTGTTGTTGTCGTTGTTTTCTTCTTTTCATCCCCTTCACAAACATGAGAGCCAACAAAAGTGAAGAGGTGGGTAAAGCGGAGAAGAAGGCGAATGACTAGTAAGAATAGGGGGAAGAGAGAAGAGGGAGAGTGAATAAGGGGAGACCGGAGGGTAGGAGGTGGATTTCACATCGTTGTTCATTCCCCTGGCTACAATCAATCATATTAATGAGCAACCAGGGCTTCCGTATCCACTTTCCTAATGGAACGCCAAATGCCGGAATACAAAACACAGAATATGTAATGCTTGGCAAGATGGCGGAGACAGGCATTGCAGCTCTGCTTCTAGCTCCTAAGCAACTTGGCAGTATTTGTTTTTTTTGTGAGTGTTATTTCTTACATTATTAGCCCAGAAAGTTTTTTGTATTATTACATACAACAGTAAATAACTTTTGAATATCAGAGCGGCAGTAACTCACCAGCATTACGACCAAGAATACGACTTTCCCGAATTGGATCCTTTGTTCGTACCCACCAGGGCAATTTAATTTATCCCAGAGGCTGCTCCAAGACGCCACCGGTGGAGAAGAGCTATTTGGAGTGGACTTCTAGTATACCGAATACAGTTGAAGTCGGAAGTTTACATACACTTACCTTGGAGTCATTCAAATTTGTTTTTCAACCACTCCACAAATTTCTTGTTAACAAACTATAGTTTTGGCAAGTCGGTTAGGACATCTACTAAGTGCATGACACAAGTCATTTTTCCAACAATTGTTTAACGCCACAGTGAAGTTGTGGCAAAATGGCTTAATAAGGACAACAGAGTCAATCCTATAGAAAATGTGTGGACAGAACTGAAAAGGTGTGTGCGGGCAAGGAGGCCTACAAACATGACTCAGTTACACCAGCTCTGTCAGGAGGAATGAGCCAAAATTCCCCCAACTTATTGTGGGAAGCTTTTGGAAGGCTACCCGAAACGTTTGACCCAAGTTAAACAATTTAAAGACAATTCTACCAAATACTAATTGAGTTTGTGTAAACTTCTGACCCACTGGAAATGTGATGAAAGAAATAAAAGCTGAAATAAATCACTCTCTTTACTATTATTCTGATATTTCACATTCTTCAAATAAAGTGGTGATCCTAACTGACCTAAGACAGGGAATTTTTACTCAGATTAAATGTCAGCAATTGTGAAAAACTGAGTTTAAATGTATTTGGCTAAGGTGTTTCTAAACATCCAACTTCAACTGTATATTACTCGCTAATGTTCAGTCTCTGGACAAAAACGTAGACGAGCTCAAGGCGAGGATCTCTTTCCAGAGAGACATCAGGGACTGTAGCACACTCTGTTTCATGGAATCATGGCTCTTTCTGGATATACTGTCCCCGTCCATACAGCCGACTGGTTTCTCAGTACATTGCGCAGATAGGAATAAAGAACTCTCCTGGAAGAAGAAAGGCGGAGGTGTATGTTTCATGATTAACTTCTCATGGTGTGATTGTGATAACGTACAGAAACTCAAGTCTTTTTGTTCTCCCAACCTAGAATACCTCCCAATCAAATGCCGACAGTATTACCTCCCAAGAGAATTATCTTCGGTTATAGTCACAGCCGTGTATATCCCCCCTCAAGCCGATACCACGACAGCCTTTAACTTCTTGTGCCGAGCCAACCCGGAACCGGGATCATGACTACATCCTCAAGCCCATTACCATAACGCAACGTTAACTATTCATGAAAATCGCAAATGAAATGAAATCAATATGCTAGCTCTCAAGCTTAGCCTATTGTTAACAACACTGTCATCTCAGATTTTCAAAAATATGCTTCTCAACCATAGCAAACTAGCATTTAGCATTTAGCGTTAGCATTTAGCATTAGCATTTAGTGTTAGCATTAGCAGGCAACATTTTCACAAAAAACAGCAAAAACATTCAATAAATCATTTACCTTTGAAGAACTTCGGATGTTTTCAATGAGGAGACTCTCAGTTAGATAGCAAATGTTCAGTTTTCCTGAAAGATTAGTTGTGCAGGAGAAATCGGTCCGTTTTCTGCGTCATGTTTGGCTACCAAAAAAAAAAGAAAATTCATTCATCCAAACGCCAAACTTTCTTCCACATTAACTCCATAATATCGACTGAAACATGGTAAACGTTGTTTAAAATCAATCCTCAAGGTGTTTTTCACATATCTCTTCATGATATATCATTCCTGGAAGTCTCCTCTCTGTCTCAATCACATGGATGAATGCGAGTAGCTTGGAGATTACGCAACAATTTCAACAAAGGACACCGGGCGGACCCCTGGTAAATGTAGTCTCTTATGGCCAATCTTCCAATGATATGCCTACAAATACGTCACAATGCTGCAGACAACTTGGAGAAATGATAGAAAGGGCAGGCTAATTCGTGGCGCTTTCACAGCCATATAAGGAGACAATGGAAAACAGAGCCTCAAAAATCCTGCTCATTTCCTGTTTGAAGTTGCATCTTGGTTTCGCCTGTAAGATCAGTTCTGGGGCACCCACAGATAATATCTTTGCGGTTTTGAAAACGTCAGAGTGTTTTCTTTCCAAAGCTGGCAATTATATGCATAGTCGAGCATCTTTTTATGACAAAATATTGCGCTTAAAACGGGCACTTTTTTTTATCCAATAATGAAATAGCGCCCCCCTAGCTTCAACTGGTTAAGGAACTACACTGGACTTTGTGCAAATTGGAGCTGGAGATTTAACAAAGCAAATTTGAGGAAAACTCTACCGAAGTTCTATCAACACATGACTGCAGTTCTCGTGCTGCTAAAACACTCGACCACTGCTACTCCAACTTCTGGGATGCCCCAAAGGCCCTCTCCTGCCCTCCCTTTGGCAAATCAGATCATGACTCCATTTTGCTCATCCCTTCCTACTTAAATAGTAAATATCTGTGCTAAGGTCTATTCAACGCTGGTATGACCAATTGGAAACCATGCTTCAAGATTGTTTTGATTACGCGGACTGGGGTATGTTTCGGGTAGCCTCTGAGAATAACATTGACATATACACTGACTTGGTGACTGAGTGAATCAGGACATGGTGTATAGCGGATGTTGTTCCCATTGATGGCAGCATTCGCGCAAAACTGAAATCGCAAACCATCGCATTTAACCATGGCAAGGTGAATGGAAATATATGGTTGAATACAAACAGTGTAGTTATTTCCTCTGTAAGGCAATCAAACAGGCAAAACGTTAGTACAGAGACAAAGTGGAGTCACAATTTAAGGGCTCAGACATGAGACATATGTGGCAGGTTCTAATCATGGATTACAAAGGGAAAACCAGCCACGTGGCAGATACCGACGCCTTGCTCCCGAACAAGCTGAACACCTTCTTCGCCCGCTTTGAGGATAACATTGTGCCACCGACGTGGCCCGCTCCCAAGGACTGTGGGCTCTCCTTCTCTGTGACCAACGTGAGTAAGACATTTAAACGTGTTAACCCTTGCAAGGCTGCCGGCCCAGACGGCATCCCTAGCCGCGTCCTCAGAGCATTCGCAGACCAGTTGGCTGGAGTGTTTACGGACCTCTATCCCAGTCTGCTGTCCCCACTTGCCTCAAGATGTCCACCATTGTTCCTTTACCTAAGAAAGCAAAGGTAACTGAACTCTGTCATCATGAAGTGCTTGAGAGGTTGGTTAAGGATCACATCACCTCTACCCTACCTACACCCTAGACCCACTTCAATTTGCTTAACGCCCCAATAGATCCACAGACGATGTAATCGCCATCGCACTGAACACTACCCTATCACATCTGGACAAGAGGAATTCCTATGTAAGAACACTTCATTGACTACAGCTCAGCATTCAACACCATAGTAACCTCCAAGCTCATCATTAAGCTCGGGCCTTGGGAACCCTGCCCTGTGCAACTGGATCCTGGACTTCCTGACGGGCCACCCCCAGGTGGTGAAGGTAGGAAAAAACGCCTCCACTTCGCTGATCCTCAACCCAGGGGCCACACAAGGGTGCATGCTCAGCCCCCTCCGGTACCCCCTGTTCATCCATGACTGCGTGGCCATGCATGTCTCCAACTCAATCATCAAGTCTGCAGATGACAAAACATTTGAAGGCCTGATTACCAACAATGACGAGACAGCCTACAGGGAGGAGGTGAGGGCACTGGCGGAGTGGTGCCAGAAAAAGAACTTCTCCCTCAACGTCAATAAAACAAAGGAGCTGTTTGTGGACTTCAGGAAACCGCAGAAAGAGCTCGCCCCTATCCGCATCGACGGGACCGCAGTGGAGAAGATGAAAAGCTTCAAGTTCTTCGGCGTACACATCACTGACAACCTCAAATGGTCAATCCACACAGACAGTGTGGTGAAGAAGGTGCTACAGAGTCTCTTCAACCTCAGGAGGCTGAAGAAATTTGGCTTGGCCCATAAGACTCTCACAAACTTTTACATATGCACAATTGAGAGCATCCTGTCGGGCTGTATCACTGCCTGGTACGGCAACTGCACTGCCCGCAACCGCAGGGCTCTCCAGAAGGTGGTGTGCTCTGCCCAACGCATCACCAGGGGCACACTGCCTGCCCTCCAGGACACCTACAGCACATGGTGTCACAGGAAGGCCAAAAAGATCATAAAGGTAATCAACCACCCGAGCTTATGCCTGTTCATGCCGCTACCATCCAGAAGGCGAGGTCTGTACAGGTGCATCAAAGCTGGGACAGAGAGACTGAAAACAGCTTCTATCTCAAGGCCAACAGATGGTTAAATAGCCATCACTAGCCGGCTACCACCCGGTTACTCAACCCTGCACCTTAGAGGCCGCTTCCCTATATAAACTCAGAGAAAAATAAACTTCCCTTTTTCAGGACCCTGTCTTCCAAAGATAATTAGTAAAAATCCAAATAACTTCACAAATCTTCATTGTATGTAAAGGGAGCGTTTGGCAGTGATGAGGGGTGGTCATTTCACCGCAGGCCCATTACGGACACAGGCAATGAAGCAGTGATCGCTGAGATCCTGGTTGAAGAGAGCAGAGGTGTGTTTAGAGGGCAAGTTGGTCAGGATGATATATAAGAGGGTGCCAATGTTTACGGATTTAGGGTTGTACCTGGTAGGTTCCTTGATAATTTGTGTGAGATTGAGGGCTTCTAAACTCAGCAACAACAAAAAAGTCCCTTTTTCAGGACCCTGTCTTTCAAAGACAAAACTTTAAAATCCAAATAACTTCAGAGATCTTCATTGCAAAGGGTTTAAACACTTTTTCCCATGCTTGTTCAATGAACCATAAACAATTAATGAACATGCAGCTGTGGAACGGTCGTTAAAACACTAACAGCTTATAGATGATCGGCAATTAAGGTCACAGTTATGAAAACTTAGGACACTAAAGTGTAGCAGACAGGCCGTCACGTTTTTGCACAAGTACAGTGAAATACAGTGAAATACAGTGAAAACTTAGGACACTAAAGAGGCCTATCTACTGACTCTGAAAAAGACCAAAAGAACGATGCCCAGGGTCCCTGCTCATCTGCGTGAACGTGCCTTAGGCATGCTGCAAGGAGGTATGAGGACTGCAGATGTGGCCAAGGCAATAAATTGCAATGTCCGTACTGTGAGACTCCTAAGACAGCACTACAGGGAGACTGGATGGACAGCTGATCATCCTCGCAGTGGCAGACCATGTGTAACAACACCTGCACAGGATCAGTACTTCCGAACATCACACCTACAGGACAGGTACAGACAGGACGGCAACAACAACTGCCCGAGTTACACCAGGAATGCACAATCCCTCCATCAGGGCTCAGACTGTCCGAAATAGGCTGAGAGAAGCTGGACTGAGGGCTTGTAGGCCTGTTGTAAGGCAGGTCCTCACCAGACATCACCGGCAACAACGTCGCTGATGGGCACAAACCCACCATTGCTGGACCAGACAGGACTGGCAAAAAGTGCTCTTCACTGACGAGTCGCAGTTTTGTCTCACCAGGGGTGATCGTTGGATTTGCGTTTATCATCGAAGGAATGAGCGTTATACCGAGGCCTGTACTCTGGAGAGGCATTGATTTGGAGGTGGAGGGTCCGTCATGGTCTGGGGCGGTGTGTCACATCATCGGACTGAGCTTGTTGTCATTGCAGGCAATCTCAACGCTGTGCGTTACAGGGAAGACATCCTCCTCCTGCATGTGGTACCCTTCCTGCAGGCTCATTCTGACATGACCCTCCAGCATGACTATGCCACCAGCCATAATGCTCGTTCTGTGCATGATTTCCTGCAAGAGTTCTGCTGAGGCCAGTGAAGAGCTTTTGTTATGTTATGTTCATACAAATATTTACATGTTAAGTTTGCTGAAAATAAAAGCATTTGGCATTGGCACGCATTTGACATAGACATGGAATCACTGGTAACTTCAATAATGGAACACCAGTCAATTAATGTTTACATACTGCTTTAGTCACTTCATATGTATATACTGTATTCTATTCTACTGTGTTTTAGTCAATGCCACTCTGACATTGCTCATCCTAATATTCAAATATTTCTCAACTTCATTATTTTTCTTTAGATTTGTGTGTATTGTTGTGAATTGTTTGATATTCCTGCACTTCCTGCACTGTTGGAGCACAAGCATTTAGCTACACCCGCAATAACATCTGCTAAATTATGTGTAGGTGACCAATAATATTAGATTTGATTTCATGCAGGCTTAATGCGATAGGCAATAAAGGCAAGCGTGGTTCTCTTTCAATAAAAGCGTGCAGGCACTTTTCACACCACAAATACCGCTTGTGGAGGGAAGTAATATTACCATATTTCAATGTATCCCTCTGTCTCTCTCTCTCTGCTTCTCACACTCTTTCCATCTCTTTCTTTCTCGGGAATTGCAAGTCATGCCAACCCTCATGTGAGAAATATCGCTCTCTCTCATTCACTTTGTCTAGCACTATCAGATCCACCAACCATCTCATGGACCATCACTTTCTCTTTTTCTGTTTCTCGCTCTTCCTCTATTGTCCTCTCTTTCTCTCTCTTTACTCATTCGCCAACCGTCTCATGAACTGACATGTTCTTTCTCTCTTTGTCTCTTTCCCTCCCTCCTTTACCGCTCTCTCTCTCTGTAGGGTGGTAGTGAGCAGCCGTGAGGGAGAGACTGGTATGTTAGAGCCAGTCAGATAGATTGAGCCGTTCTCTGCGATAATGACACACATCGCTGGAGTGACTATAAACCCATGTTATTATGGAGCATTGTGCATTGGCAAAACCAGGGAGGCTGTGGGACACACACACACACTGGCATGTGCAAATTCACACACACACACACACACACACACACACACACACACACACACACACACACACACACACACACACACACACACACACACACACACACACACACACACACACACACACACACACACACACACACACACACACACACACACACACACTCTCTGGCAGTGGCAGGGTCAAGTGCAGGCACAGATGGAGTCATTCATTCATTTCCTCTCATCACTAATGGCCCCGGGCCCTGGAGGGTCGTTTAGAATGAGGTATCATGGGATGCTGGAGGTCTAAGGAGGATACGGCATGCTCCTACTCTCTCTCTCCATCAGTTCTACACATACACACACACGCACATAGGCCACACACACACACAGGCCACACACACACACACACACACACACACACACACACACACACACACACACACACACACACACACACACACACACACACACACACACACACACACACACACACACACACACACACACACACGTGTATGCTCACGCACACACACACACACGTGTATGCTCACGCACACATACACACAGGCCACACACAATCTCTTTCTCTGTCTCTCTCTCTTCATCCGTCCTACATGGTCCCAGGCGACAGGCCTTTACACGGTACTGTCACTTCCCCCTGTGAGCGACACTGAGCACAAGGACGTTAGGCTACTTAATGAATGGAAAGCATCAGGCTTTGTGAGGTGTGACCAAGACGTTGTAGACTAGAAACAGAGGAAAGAGACAGGAGGGGAAGGAAGAAACACCATATATACAGTAGATAGCAGACAGGCCGTCACGTTTTTGCACAAGTACAGTGAAATACAGTGAAATACAGTGAAATACTACCCAACAATGAAGTATTCAATATTATAAAAGTATAACCAATAAGAACATTTTTTTTTTAAACGAGAAATACGAAATAAGAGAGGAAGCTATATACAACTATGTACATTTACAGTGTGCAGGGATACTGGAGTATCTGAGGTAGAAAGGGATTAGGAAAAAGTGTCTGGTGGCAGGATAAATAATAACAACAATAGTAAACAGTATGGCAGCAGCAAAAGTGGTGGGTGGGTGGGTGGGTGTGTGGTGGTGACTGTGTGCATGTACTGTAAGTGTAAGTGTGTGGGTGTTAGTGTGAGTGTCAGTTTAGGCATGATAGGCGTATATACATGTAAATAGGGCTGAAAAGTGACTGGTAGCAGGAACATTTTAATACTTATACCACAACATTGTTGAATACCCGTTTCTGATTGGTTTGAAGGGCATTCTAGAATGGACATTAAATCCAGGTAATGGGACAGTTGGAAAAGATATCGGGACAGTTGGAGACAATATCGAGAACGTTGCAATCATGACGTAATAAGCGCCTACACATGCAGACCGTACTTACCAGAAAGTTACAGAAAACTAAACCAATAACCACACAATCTGAAATGGGATACATTGTAAACTCATGTGCGACGAGGCAAAACGTAGCTTGATGATTCGTTTTTGCAGAGACATATTTTTTTAAGCATCTCATGACCTACCATGGTGAGTGATGAACATGGATTTCTCTGGTCCCCAGTGTTGCAGTCATGACGCTGTCAAATCATCCCACATGTTTCTAGTTTTACCAGCTGTTTACAGCAATGGTATTTTATTTGGTTGTCATATTGGCAGGTTTGCGAGCAACAAACTATTTAGCTAGCTTCTAGCCTAACAGGTATCAAGGTAAGACCCAAGTGCAGACTGTGTGAAGCAACAATGTTTATTGTAACAACCGGAACAGGAAAACGACAGGTCAAGGCAGGCAGGGGTCGATAATCCTGTTATTCTGGCAGCAGAGGTCATGGCTGTATTAGCCGAAGCTAGCTGGTTATCTAGCAAGCAAGGGATAGGAACGTTGCAGGGAGCATGGCAACGGAATATAAGGAACAAACGACTGGGTCGCGTCCATAAACATCTAGCTAATCGAACGAATGACTGGGTGGTGCATGTCCTGTCTGTATTGTACTTCATACCACTGAGAAAGAAGGTAGAGCAAAAAAGGTAATTTAGAATCATCATGTCTTTTTCAACTCAAACTTTCAAAGTCTAACAAGCTGAGTCCCTCGTGGACATGTCTACCGATGTGGAAAAATGTCTGATTAGATTTGAAGAAGTTTCAAAAGCTCTATGTTCATATTTGAGGTAATTAGTGAGCAGCATGTTCATTACAAACTCCTCATTGGCATAGACTAATTATTAGCACAATATCTGCCAATCAATAATTGAGTTCCAAATGTCTTGTGGGCAGGACCAATCAAATCAGACAAAAAAAGTGGAAGACTCCTGAAATGAAAACACAACATAGACAGAGTTGCAAACTGGAGCAATGCATGCATGTGTAGTGATGTTCCGGAGTCGAAAATTCATACATTTATGCTGAACTAAAATGCCTTTATGTACATTTATCATAGATCGCACATCTCAAATGTACTGCACATAAATTCATCCTGTAGTTGTGCTTATTCAACACATCACCGTATTAAAACTCAGCTCTCTCATCACTGAACACACACACACGCACACTGAATGATGCTGAGTGGAGCAGTGAACCTGGAACGATACATCTGGAGGAGTTCCTCTTTAATTAATATTACGGATGCTAACGAAGCGGATAATAACGCCCATGCTGCCAGTATGTTCTGGTCAACGAGGTAGTCCCGCCCGTACACTGTCTTACGATGTGGATTGCTCACTGTAAAGGTTTGTGGATTTTCTGGGGTTGTGAATGCTTAGGGAGGCGTCTGGGTTACTTGCACAGGACGCAGTGGATTAGCCATATTGTTTACAGAAAACTGTTCAAGACAAGGTCGTCCATGGTCAAGATTACCCCCCCACAAAATATGTGTTGTGATTGATTGTGGAATAGCCCATCTGTAACAGGACATGAACCACTGACCCTGTGGTTTCAGGTATGCCATAAAGGTCCCAAAAACATACACATAGAGAAGCTAGAAAAGCAATACAAAACCAACATACTCCATTCCCCATTTAATCTCGGCCTCTCTCTTGGCCGGCAGCGTAACCATGTGTGTTATAATTAGATGGAGGTGTTTTTGTGAGAGTTCCAAAGATCCTCCCTTGGGATCTCTTTCGCTGTGTAAAAAAGAAAAAAAAAGAAAAAAAGAACGCAGATGCCAGAAGAATCTGTCTCTATGGCAACCAAACTCTGCACGCGCGCCGGCCCATGTCTTAGTGTCTGTTTCTGTATCAGGGTCTTATTCAGTTTTAAAATCTCCCCATAACTGACGATGTTTTCGTTGAGTCCGTCTCTCGTTGCGTGTATCACGCTGCTACATCTCCTGAATGCTGTTACGCTTTTACAAAGAGAGAAAGAGAGAGACAGAAAGAGAAAGAGACCTTTTTACTTCTATTTTAACAATGTATAAAGAATAAAGAGCCACACTCTACCCCCTGGCACTCTCGCTGGTTTTATGGTTTCCATTTGGAGCCAACCGGCATGAGGATCAGAGTTAACACAGGCTAGCCTCCAATTCTGCTTGTATAATAAAAAGCGATCATTGTCGGACCTTCCTCAAATCTGCCAGAACTGGCTGAAGAAAAGATAAGCTGTAGTCTAGTTTATGTATGAACCATTTACACAGGGTATGTTTTTGCTTGAATAATATACTCTGGCACTATCTGTGAGTAACAGACATCTCTCTCAGTCAGCCGTTGGCATGACAATAGCAACCTCCAGTTCTTTAATTCTCCATATTTGTGATTCACTGCTACCTCGCCTTTAGAACTGGGCCAAATAAGGGACACACACTCACACATGCAGAGGAGGAGAGGAGTGCACACTCCACCCTTTATTTTGTCAGCATTTTTTGAAAACAACCTTGTAAAATGTGATTGATTGATGTATCATTGATTGATGTACATCATTGATTGATGTAGTTGAATGATTTGACCATTTGATTAATCACTGGTTTCACCCTGCCTCTAGTCCCTCCCCCATTCACTCTACATCTCTCTTTACCTTTCACTGGTGACAAATGATTGACTGGCAATGGCCCCCCTACACGCTCTCACGAGACCCACTAACAGCTTAGAACGAAGATTACATCTTTCACGCTTTTTCAACATCCTACTAATACCACACACACACACAAACTCTCTCTCACACACACACACACACACACACACACACACACACACACACACACACACACACACACACACACACACACACACACACACACACACACGCAATCTAAGGGATTTCCAGATTCAATATTTGGGGATTAAATATAGAAGGATGATTGGTCATGTAATGATTAGAGGGGATAGACAACTTGCAGTACAATGGCATGTTTTCTAAATCTGTGACGAAATTACTTTAGATTCAGGCTCAGTCAGATAACAACTTTCATTTATTGTCCTCTCATATTCACTTTTACTGATAAAATCAAATAAAGTCAGCATCATTTATTGTGATAAGGTCAATCCTCATAATATTTTTGTCATCACTGACTTATCATTATATAAAGTCCCGTTATTATCCCAACCCTAATCTTAAAGCCATGAACCAACTAGACAGCAATGGAGCAGGTAAATCCAGGCTGCCAATGTGTCAATGATCCTCATCTCAGGAATATAACGTTGCTGTCATTATTTAAACATGATCCTGCCAACAGCCGAACCATCTCCATCCTGCAGGATAGGTACAAAATAAATCACTTAATCATAGTGGGAGCCAAACCCATTTGACTGGTGTCCCGCCAGAAAGCACAGACTGTGTATGTGTGTGTGTTTTCTGCCAAGGGAAATGGGAATGGATTTGCGAATACATTACCGAGCTGGAGATAGAGAGAGGCAGAGCAGACAGAGCAGACACACACACCTACACAACAATTACAGTCATTTAAAGCTCAACAGGTCACTCTCTGTTTACACGTAAAAAAGTAATTATTATTATAATTTTTCATTATTTTATTATTTATTATTATTTATTTATTTTTCCATTATTTCACCCTCTTTTTCTCCCCAACTTCGTGATATCTAATTGTGATCCAATTATGATCTTGTCTCATCGCTGCAACTCCCCAACAGGCTCTGGAGAGGCAAAGTTCGAGTCATGCATCCTTCGAAACATGACCTGCCAAACCACGCTTAACCCGGAAGCCAAGAGCACCAATGGAGGAAACACTGTGCAACTGACAACCGAAGGCGCTTGGCCCGCCACAAGGAGTCGCTAGAGTGCAATGAGCCAAGTAAAGCCTCCCCTCCAAACCCGAAGACACTGGGCCAATTGTGCACCGCCCTATGGGACTCTCGGTCACGGCCGGTTGTGACACAGCCTGGAGATCAAACTCGGGTCTGTAGTGACACTTCAAGCATTGCGATGCAGTGCCTTAGGCTGCTGCGCCACTCGGGAGGCCTAAGTTATAAAATTAGACAGTTCACTGGGTGTGTGTGCGTGTCTCCCTTTGCCTCTATTACAATATCTTTCTGCCTGATAAACCAGTGATAGCTCTGCACTGCACCTTTTTTTTCTCACTTATTGTCGATTCTGTACTGTTAAGGGAATTTTTATCTATAATGACTAATTATGTATACATTTCAATCAGGATGTACTAATCAGAATACAATTATGCTACTGTACATGTATGAATTTTCTCTCTTGCTCCCATTATTGAATATAATGTCGTGAATGTAGCCATGAGTTTAGTACAATGACGGTCTGTTCCTTTGTACAAATGAATGAACTATCTCCAGACTGTCTAGAATGCCTCGCTTCGCGTTCCTAGGAAACTATGCAGTTTTTTTTTTTTTTACGTGTTATTTCTTACATTAGTACCCCAGGTCATCTTAGGTTTCATTACATACAGTCGAGAAGAACTACTGAATATAAGATCAGCGTCAACTCACCATCAGTACGACCAAGAATATGGTTTTTGTGACGCGGATCCTGTGTTCTGCCTTTCAAACAGGACAATGGAATGGATCCCATGCAGCGACCCAAAAAAACGACTCCGAAAAAGAGGGGAACGAGGCAGTCTTCTAGTCAGACTCCGGAGACGGGCACATCGTGCACCACTCCCTAGCATTCTTCTCGCCAATATCCAGTCTCTTGACAACAAGGTTGATGAAATCCGAGCAAGGGTAGCATTCCAGAGGAACATCAGAGACTGTAACGTTCTTTGCTTCACGGAAACATGGCTCACTGGAGAGACGATATCCGAGGCGGTGCATTCAGCGTGTTTCTCCACGCATTGCGCCGACAGAAACAAACATCTTTCTGGTAAGAAGAGGGGTGGGGGCGTATGCCTTATGGCTAACGTGACATGGTGTGATGAAAGAAACATACAGGAACTCAAATCCTTCTGTTCACCTGATTTAGAATTCCTCACAATCAAATGTAGACCGCATTATCTACCAAGAGAATTCTCTTCGATTATAATCACAGCCGTATATATCCCCCCCCAAGCAGACACATCGATGGCTCTGAACAAACTTTATTTGACTCTTTGCAAACTGGAATCCATTTATCCGGAGGCTGCATTCATTGTAGCTGGGGATTTTAACAAGGCTAATCTGAAAACAAGACTCCCTAAATTTTATCAGCATATCGATTGCGCAACCAGGGGTGGAAAAACCTTGGATCATTGTTACTCTAACTTCCGCGACGCATATAAGGCCCTGCCCCGCCCCCCTTTCGGAAAAGCTGACCACGACTCCATTTTGTTGATACCTGCCTAAAGACAGAAACTAAAACAAGAGGCTCCCACGCTGAGGTCTGTCCAACGCTGGACCGACCAAGCTGACTCCACACTCCAAGACTGCTTCCATCACGTGGACTGGGATATGTTTCGTATTGCGTCAGATAACAATATTGACGAATACGCTGATTCGGTGTGCGAGTTCATTAGAACGTGCGTTGAAGATGTTGTTCCCATAGCAACGATTAAAACATTCCCTAACCAGAAACCGTGGATTGATGGCAGCATTCGCGTGAAACTGAAAGCGCAAACCACTGCTTTTAATCAGGGCAAGGTGACTGGTAACATGACCGAATACAAACAGTGCAGCTATTCCCTCCGCAAGGCTATCAAACAAGCTAAGCGTCAGTACAGAGACAAAGTAGAATCTCAATTCAACGGCTCAGACACAAGAGGCATGTGGCAGGGTCTACAGTCAATCACGGACTACAAGAAGAAATCCAGCCCAGTCACGGACCAGGATGTCTTGCTCCCAGGCAGACTAAATAACTTTTTGCCCGCTTTGAGGACAATACAGTGCCACTGACACGGCCTGCAACGAAAACATGCGGACTCTCCTTCACTGCAGCCGAGGTGAGTAAGACATTTAAACGTGTTAACCCTCACAAGGCTGCAGGCCCAGACGGCATCCCCAGCCGCACCCTCAGAGCATGCGCAGAACAGCTGGCCGGTGTGTTTTCGGACATATTCAATCAATCCCTATACCAGTCTGCTGTTCCCACATGCTTCAAGAGGGCCACCATTGTTCCTGTTCCCAAGAAAGCTAAGGTAACTGAGCTAAACGACTACCGCCCCGTAGCACTCACTTCCGTCATCATGAAGTGCTTTGAGAGACTAGTCAAGGACCATATCACCTCCACCCTACCTGACACCCTAGACCCACTCCAATTTGCTTACCGCCCAAATAGGTCCACAGACGATGCAATCTCAACCACACTGCACACTGCCCTAACCCATCTGGACAAGAGGAATACCTATGTGAGAATGCTGTTCATCGACTACAGCTCGGCATTCAACACCATAGTACCCTCCAAGCTCGTCATCAAGCTCGAGACCCTGGGTCTCGACCCCGCCCTGTGCAACTGGGTACTGGACTTCCTGACGGGCCGCCCCCAGGTGGTGAGGGTAGGCAACAACATCTTCTCCCCACTGATCCTCAACACGGGGGCCCCACAAGGGTGCGTTCTGAGCCCTCTCCTGTACTCCCTGTTCACCCACGACTGCGTGGCCACGCACGCCTCCAACTCAATCATCAAGTTTGCGGACGACACAACAGTGGTAGGCTTGATTACCAACAACGATGAGACGGCCTACAGGGAGGAGGTGAGGGCCCTCGGAGTGTGGTGTCAGGAAAATAACCTCACACTCAACGTCAACAAAATTAAGGAGATGATTGTGGACTTGAGGGAACACCCCCCTATCCACATCGATGGAACAGTAGTGGAGAGGGTAGCAAGTTTTAAGTTCCTCGGCATACACATCACAGACAAACTGAATTGGTCCACTCACACAGACATGTGTGGCCACGCAGTCGTGGGTGAACAGGGAGTACAGGAGAGGGCTCAGAACGCACCCTTGTGGGGCCCCAGTGTTGTGGATCAGTGGGGAGGAGATGTTGTTGCCTACCCTCACCACCTGGGGCGGCCCGTCAGGAAGTCCAGTACCCAGTTGCACAGGGCGGGGTCGAGACCCAGGGTCTCGAGCTTGATGACGAGCTTGGAGGGTACTATGGTGTTGAATGCCGAGCTGTAGTCGATGAACAGCATTCTCACATAGGTATTCCTCGTGAAGAAGGCGCAGCAGCGCCTCTTCAACCTCAGGAGGCTGAAGAAATTCTGCTTGTCACCAAAAGCACTCACAAACTTCTACAGATGCACAATTGAGAGCATCCTGGCGGGCTGTATCACCGCCTGGTACGGCAACTGCTCCGCCCACAATCGTAAGGCTCTCCAGAGGGTAGTGAGGTCTGCACAACGCATCACCGGAGGGAAACTACCTGCCCTCCAGGACACCT
The DNA here is from genome assembly GCF_023373465.1 of Oncorhynchus keta. Lineage (NCBI taxonomy): Eukaryota > Metazoa > Chordata > Actinopteri > Salmoniformes > Salmonidae > Oncorhynchus > Oncorhynchus keta. Next base: position 38,195,405 of record NC_068449.1, on the reverse strand, counting down.
ACACCACCCGATGTTACAGGAAGGCCTTAAAGATCATCAAGGACATCAACCACCCGAGCCACTGCCTGTTCACCCCGCTATCATCCAGAAGGTGAGGTCAGTACAGGTGCATCAAAGCTGGGACCGAGAGACTGAAAAACAGCTTCTATCTCAAGGCCATCAGACTGTTAAACAGCCACCACTAACATTGAGTGGCTGCTGCCAACACACTGACACTGACACTGACTCAACTCCAGCCACTTTAATAATTGGGAATTGATGGGAAATGATGTAAATATATCACTAGCCACTTTAAACAATGCTACCTTATATAATGTTACTTACCCTACATTATTCATCTCATATGCATACGTATATACTGTACTCTATATCACCGACTGCATCCTTATGTAATACATGTATCACTAGCCACTTTAACTATGCCACTTTGTTTACATACTCATCTCATATGTATATACTGTACTCGATACCATCTACTGTATCTTGCCTATGCTTCTCTGTACCATCACTCATTCATATATCCTTATGTACATATTCTTTATCCCCTTACACTGTGTATAAGACAGTAGTTTTGGAATTGTTAGTTAGATTACTTGTTGGTTATTACTGCATTGTCGGAACTAGAAGCACAAGCATTTCGCTACACTCGCATTAACATCTGCTAACCATGTGTATGTGACAAATAAAATTTGATTTGATTTGAATGCTTATCTACACTGACTGACCTTGGCTCTAGGCGAGGAGGGAAGGCTTGAGAAGGGCCTTTCTACCAGTGTCAAGAAGAGACGGAACTTTTGGAAAACGCTGACGTCATTTTCAGTTTATAACCTGTGGTAAAATGTGTATGAACTCAGTACTCTCTCGAATTAAAGGCTGTTACTTGACTTTTAAGACCGGGGCTCTGTCCATTCCTGTAAAATAAGGGTCATACAAATCCTTATGAATTGACAGCGTGTTTAATTTTGATTGGGAATTAAAACAGAGGAATTAAATTCCTTCAACATGTACTCACACTTTGTAACACATATCTATCAACAATATACAGTGCCTTGCGAAAGTATTCGGCCCCCTTGAACTTTGCGACCTTTTGCCACATTTCAGGCTTCAAACATAAAGATATAAAACTGTATTTTTTTGTGAAGAATCAACAACAAGTGGGACACGGTGGAACGACATTTATTGGATATGAACTTTTTTAACAAATCAAAAACTGAAAAATTGGGCGTGCAAAATTATTCAGCCCCCTTAAGTTAATACTTTGTAGCGCCACCTTTTGCTGCGATTACAGCTGTAAGTCGCTTGGGGTATGTCTCTATCAGTTTTGCACATCGAGAGACTGAATTTTTTTCCCATTCCTCCTTGCAAACAGCTCGAGCTCAGTGAGGTTGGATGGAGAGCATTTGTGAACAGCAGTTTTCAGTTCTTTCCACAGATTCTCGATTGGATTCAGGTCTGGACTTTGACTTGGCCATTCTAACACCTGGATATGTTTATTTTTGAACCATTCCATTGTAGATTTTGCTTTATGTTTTGGATCATTGTCTTGTTGGAAGACAAATCTCTGGCCCAGTCTCAGGTCTTTTGCAGACTCCATCAGGTTTTCTTCCAGAATGGTCCTGGATTTGGCTCCATCCATCTTCCCATCAATTTTAACCATCTCCCCTGTCCCTGCTGAAGATAAGCAGGCCCAAACCATGATGCTGCCACCACCATGTTTGACAGTGGGGATGGTGTGTTCAGGGTGATGAGCTGTGTTGCTTTTACGCCAAACATAACGTTTTGCATTGTTGCCAAAAAGTTCAATTTTGGTTTCATCTGACCAGAGCACCTTGGGATGCTCTGGTCTGGCACTGGCACAGTGCTCCTTGGGATGTTTAAAGCTTGGGAAATCTTTTTGTCTCCAAATTCGGCTTTAAACTTCTTCACAACAGTATCTCGGACCTGCTTGGTGTGTTCCTTGTTCTTCATGATGCTCTCTGCGCTTTTAACGGACCTCTGAGACTATCACAGTGCAGGTGCATTTATACGGAGACTTGATTACACACAGGTGGATTGTATTTATCATTAGTCATTTAGGTCAACATTGGATCATTCAGAGATCCTCACTGAACTTGAGAGTTGGAGAGAGTTTGCTGCACTGAAAGTAAAGGGGCTGAATAATTTTGCACGCCCAATTTTTCAGTTTTTGATTTGTTAAAAGAGTTTGAAATATCCAATAAATGTCGTTCCACTTCATGATTGTGTCCCACTTGTTGTTGATTCTTCACAAAAAAAATACAGTTTTATATCTTTATGTTTGAAGCCTGAAATGTGGCAAAAGGTCGCAAAGTTCAAGGGGGCCGAATACTTTCGCAAGGCACTGTATCATTATCAACCTATCAAATATATCATTACAAGCGCCAACCGGCAAGATATTCATTAAACAACATATTTCATCATCCATTACTCCATATCAATTACTGCATGGAACAACACATGGACATTATGAATAGTCTCGAAAACCAGACCCTAGGCAACAGTGATTAAGGTCCGGTTTCAATGACAGATTATTTTGGCAATTTCAACAAGGGAACATTTTTTACAGACAATAGACAACTCTCCCGTCAAATCACGAGTGTGGGAAGGCAGGGCTTAAAATGCGAGCGAAAAATCACGAAAAATCCTCCCCTCTGAAACATGATAGAGGCCTTTTCTCAATTAGATTTGCTCAACTCCCACGTCCTCTCTTCTCCGACCTCTCTCGCCTCCTTTTGAAAAAGACCAAAAGGTAATTGAGGAGAGGCTGCAAGGAGAGTGAACGGCGACGAAAATGTGCTTGTATGAAAAGAGAAGCTCCTTCTCCACTCGTGCGTCATCGGGCAAATTGTGTTTACAGTTGTGGATCACCAAATAAATGTGATAAAAACAAATTCAGTTAATTGTGCAAGGCATATCGTTTTTAAATGTGTAGCTTTACTACTCTGGCAATACAACATCTAATTCAAAGGGGGTGCGGTAGCAGATATCAAAACTCTTCCGCTTTAGGATGCTTCCTCGCCAAAAGGAGGCTATTGAGGAGGAGAGGACAGTCTTCCGTTTGCCTATGAAGGAATTTACACACTACTCGACCAGTTATCGGTTTCGGGGTCACGGAGGAGAGAAGACGGAGGAGAGAGGACAGACTTGGCGCAAGTCAGACCCAATCCCAAACGGTCATCACTCGCTTCTATAGCCACAAAGTCATAAACCTTCAAATGTGATTTTAAATCTAACCCTAACCACATTGCTAACCTTAAATTGTGACAAAAAAATCATATTAATTTTTGCAAATTTTGGCCAGGTGTCTGTGGAATCTGACTTTGTGGCTATAAGCTAGTGGAACGCATCGCAGAAAGCTAGGCTCACCTCTTTCATCTCCACTAGTTTGTCCTTTTTTTCAGTTTTATCTCAAGCTCCATATCCGCGGCCCCACTATCCTCTCACTCCTTCTTCATCGTACTCCTCTTCAATCCCTGCACTATTGCCCTCGTTTGTCTCCACCATGCAGTGCTTTAGAAGGCTATTTACTCAAAACAATGTGGTGCAGCACGCTGGTTTTCATGGCATTTCATTGTTATAAATCCACAGCAAGAGGGGAGAAATTGTCTACAATGCTGGCCGTATCAATATTTTGTATTTGATGTTTTTGGAGTGATATATATCTGTGTGCAGATAACAACAATGAGGTTCATTTTGAGAAAAGTCAGCTTACCTGGTAAGCAACCTAGAAATAAAGCTACTAGCTACTAAAACATGTATCATGATAATAATGCCAACAAAATGTTGATTAAAACAGCATATTGATACAAAGAGCAACCATGTACGGTGTATTAATGGGAACACCTGCAACATTTTTGCAAGTAACATTGCTAAAATGAATGATATAAATTATAATGAATCTCATAATATGTTACCTGTAATGCTCATCTCCTGTAGCCTAATTGTCATCTCCTTATATTCATACTGTAGCTAAATCACAAGGTTTCGATGTGCACTAAACAATTTCATGTGTCAGCATTTTAAAGGCACGTTCAAAATCTCGTTTGCCTTAGACATAGTCTTTTTTTAAATATTTATTTGGGTCTCCCGAGTGGCGCAGTGGTCTAAGGCACTGCATCGAAGTGCTAGCTGTGCCACTAGAGATTCTGGGTTCGAGTACAGGCTCTGTCTCTCCCCAGACAATACAACACAGAAACACAGACAGAGACAGAACCCCTTCCCCTCTCTCTATATTGCAGGATTGTGATTAATCAACATGGACTCTAGTTCATTTTAAATAATGACTTTCACTTCAAAGAACCAACACTTCATCACTTCAAAATGTACAAATAAGCTAACTCATATGGATAGATTAGATTTGTCTAAACATCAATATATCATTGAGTAGTAGCAAGTAGGCTTTTATTACCAAAGTATCATTGCAGGTGAACAAATAAAAGTCCATACAAGCGATGGCCAACCTTGCTCCACTGATCCCCGACGTACTAGGTGAGCAGACATATTTTTTTGAGCCCAGCAATAGCACACTTGATTATTAAGTTGAATCAGATGTGTTATTGCTGGGCTGAAACGGAACCCTGCACACCCAGCAGACCTCCATCAGGGTCGGCCTCCTCCAGTTGTAATAGGTTTGTGTGTGACGTTAACCCATAACCCATGGCATATAGGATATATCCTTCATTGGGACCGCTCTCTTCATCTGCAAACAGACTTTCACAGCTTTCCATATCTGAAAACCTCACAAAGAAACAGGCCTTTTTCCACTCTGATTGGACAGCACTGAATATTATGTTGCTATTATCTCTTTGTCCTCAAAGTTTTCTCCTCTAGGGACTGAAGAATCTTTTCATAATGTCCTCCCACAAATATTACCTGCCCAATCCAGTAGCCTACACTCTCCCTTTACCCTCTTCAATGGCTGTTTTCTATGCATTTGGAGACTTTTTAATTTTAATTTACAAGGCAGTGACGTAGGAAAGCCGGATCTCCCAACTCCTCCTTTTCCTATATGCCAAACTGATGTATTACGTACTGACACAATGCTATTTCCATCAGTCTTGAAGTAATTCCCACATATGCTGAGCACTTGTTATCTGCTTTTCCTTCACTCTGCGGTCTGACTCATCCCAAACCATCTGAAATTTGGTTGAGGTCGAGTGATTGTGGAAGCCAGGTCATCTGATGGAACACTCCATCACTCTCCTTCTTGGCAAAATAGCCCTTACACCGCCTGGAGGTGTGTTGTGTCATTGTCCTGTTGAAAAACAAATGATATCCCATCTGGTTTGTGCTTAGTGGGACTGGCGTATCGCTGCAGAATGCTGTGGTAGCTATGCTGGTTAATTGTGCCTTGATTTCTAAATAAATCACAGTGTCACCAGCAAAGCACCCCCAAACAATAACACCACCTCCTCCATGCTTTACGGTGGGAAATACACATACGGAGATCATCTGTTCATCCACACCGCGTCTCACAAAGACACGGTGGTTGGAACCACAAACCTCCAATTTAGATTCCAGACCAAAGGACAGATTTCCACCGGTCTAATGTCCATTGCTCGGGTTTGTTGGCCCAAGCAAATCTGTTATTCTTTTTGAAAATGTTTTTTTACCCCTTTTTTGCCCCAATTCCGTGGTATCCAATTGTTAGTAGCAGATGTCTTATTGGTGTCCTTTTGTTGTGGTTTCTTTGCAGCAATTTGACCATGAAGGCCTGATTCACACAGTCTCCTCTGAACAGTTGATGTTGAGATGTGTCTGTTACTTGAACTCAGTTTCTGACGCTGGTAACTCTTATGAAATTATCCTCTGCAGCAGAGGTAACTCTGGGTCTTCCTTTCCGGTGGCGGTCCTCATGAGAGCCAGTTTCATCATAGCGTTTTATGGTTTTTGCGACTGCACTTGAAGAAACTTTCAAAGTTCAGGGGAATTTTCTGAATTTACTGACCTTCATGTCTAAAAGTAATGATGTACTTTCATTTCTCTTTGCTTATTTGAGCTGTTCTTTCCATATAATGGACTTGGTCTAACCAAATAATGGCTATCTTCTGTATACCCCCCCCCACACACACACACACACCTTGTACCAACACAACTGATTGGCTCAAACACATTAAGAAGGAAATACATTCCACAAACTTTTAACAGAGCACACCTGTTGATTGGAATACATTCCAGGTGACTACCTCATGAAGCTGGTTGAGAAAATGACAAGAGTGTGCAAAGCTGTCATCAAGGCAAATGGTGGCTATTTGAAGATTCTCAAATGTAAAATGTATTTTTGTTTAACACTTTTTGGTTTACTACATGATTCCATATGTGTTAGTTCATAGTTTTGATGTCTTCACTATTATTCTACAATGTAGAAAATAGAAAAAATAAAGAAAACTGTTTTTATTTCATCTTTATTTAACCAGGTAGGCCAGTTGAGAACAAGTTCTCATTTACAACTGCGAACTGGCCAAGATAAAGCAAAGCAGTGCGGTAAAAACAACAACACAGAGTTACACATGGGATAAACAAATCTACAGTCTAAAACACAATCGAAAATTATATGCACAGTATGTGCAAATGTAGTAAGGTCGGGGAGGTAAGGCAATAAATAGGCCATAGTGGCAAAATAATTACAATTTAGCATTAACACAGGAGTGATCGGTGTGTAGATGATGATGTGCAAGTAGAGATACTCGGATGCAAAAGAGCAAAAATAAATAAATAACAATATGAGGATGAGGTAGTTGGGTGTGCTATTTACAGATGGGCTGTGTACTGGTACAGTGATCGGTAAGCTGCTCTGACAGCTGATGCTTAAAGTTAGTAAAGTTAGCAATTCATTCCAGTCATTGGCAGCAGAGAACTGGAAGGAAAGGCAGCCAAAGGCGGTGTTGGCTTTGGGGTGGACCAATGAAATATACCTGCTGGAGTGCGTGCTACTGGTGGGTGATGTTATGATGACCAGTGAGCTGAGATAAGGTGGGTCTTTACTGAGCAAAGACTTATAGACGACCTGGAGCCAGTGTGTTTGGCGACGAATATGTAGCGAGGACCAGCCAACGAGAGCATACAGGTCGCAGTGGTGGGTAGTATATGGGGCTTTGGTGACAAAACGGATAGCACTGATAGATAGCACTGATAGACTACATCCAATTCGCTGCGTAGAGTGTTGGAGGCTATTTTGTAAATGACATCTACCGAAGGATCGGTAGGATTGTCAGTTTTACGAGGGTATGTTTGGCAGCATGAGTGAATGAGGGTTTGTTGCAAAATAGGAAGCTGATTCTAGATTTAATTTGGGATTTGAGATGCTTAATGTGAGTCTGGAAGGAGAGTTTACAGTCTAATCAGACACCTAGGTATTTGTAGTTGTCCACACATTCTAAGTCAAAACCGTCCAGAGTAGTGATGCTAGGCGGGCAGGCAGGTGCGGGCAGCAATCGGTTGAAGAGCATGCACTTAGTTTTACTAGCATTTAAGAGCAGTTAGAGGCCACGGAAGGAGTGTTGTATGGCATTGAAGCTTGTTTAGAGGTTTGTTGACACAGTGTCCGAGGAAGGGCCAGATGTATACAGAATGGTGTCGTCTGCGTAGAGGTGGATCAGAGAATCACCAGCAGCAAGATTGACATCATTGATATATACAAAGAAAAAAGTGTGGCACCCCTAAAGAGACTGCCAGAGATCCGGACAACAGGCCCTCCGATTTGACACACTGACCTCTGAGAAGTAGTTGGTGAACGAGGCGAGGGAGTCATTTGAGAAACCAAGGCGATTGAGTCTGCCGATAAGAATGGGATGATTGACAGAGTTGAAAGCCTTGGCCAGGTCGATGAAGATGGCTGCAAAGTACTGTCTTTTATCGATGGCGGTTATGATATCGTTTAGGACCTTGAGCGTGGCTGAGGTGCACCCATGCTCTCGACGTTAAGGCTAATCTGAAGATGGTGCTGGCTAAAGCTAAAACTGGCGAGTGTAGAGAGTATAGAGATATTGTTATCCACGTCGGCACCAACGATGTTAGGATGAAACAGTCAGAGGTCACCAAGCGCAACATAGCTTCAGTGTGAAAATCAGCTAGAAAGATCTGTCGGCATCGAGTAATTGTCTCTGGCCCCCTCTCACAACTCCATCGTTGGTTGAAAACTGTTTTCTGTCCCTCCCAAAAGATAGAATTTGTAGATAATTGGCCCTCTTTCTGGGACTCACCCACAAACAGGACCAAGCCTGGCCTGTTAAGGAGTGATGGACTCCATCCTAGCTGGAGGGGTGCTCTCATCTTATCTACGAACATAGACAGGGCCCTAACTCCCCTAGCTCCACAATGAAACAGGGTGCAGGCCAGGCAGCCTGCCAGCTTAGTGGAGTCTGCCATTAGCACAGTCAGTGTAGTCAGCTCAGCTATCCCCATTGAGACCGTGTCTGTGTCTCGACTTAGGTTGGGCAAAACTAAACATGGCGGTGTTCGCCTTAGCAATCTCACTGGAATAAAGACTTCCTCCATTCCTGCCATTATTGAAAGAGATTGTGATACCTCACATCTCAAAATAGGGCGACTTAATGTTAGATCCCTCACTTCCAAGGCAGTTATGGTCAATGAGCTAATCACTGATCATGGTCTTGATATGATTGGCCTGACTGAAACATGGCTTAAGCCTGATGAACTTACCATGTTAAATGAGGCCTCACCTCCTGGTTACGCCAGTGACCATATCCTCCGCGCATCCCGCAAAGGCGGAGTTGTTGCTAAAATGTATGATAGCAAATTTCAATTTACCAACAAAAAAAAAAACGTTTTCGTCTTTTGTTTTCTCCAAGAGAGGATGGCTTTCACTTCAGCAGTGATACATTCATAAACTTCTTTGAGGAAAAGATCATGATAATTAGAAAGCAAATTACGGACTCCTCTTTAAATCTGCGTATTTCTCCAAAGCTCAGTTGTCCTGAGTTTGCACAACTCTGCCAGGACCTAGGTTCAAGGGACACTTGATTTGGTACTAAGTGTTTTAGTACTATATCTCTTGCCACAATGATGAAAATAATCATGACCTCTAAACCTTCAAGCTGCACACTGGACCCTATTCCCACTAAACTACTGAAATAGTTGCTTCCTGTGCTTGGCTCTCCTATGTTGAACATAATAAACAGCTCTCTATCAACCAGATGTGTACCAAACTCACTAAAAGTGGCAGTAATAAAGCCTCTCTTGAAAAAGCCAAACCTTGACCCAGAAAATATAAAGAACTATTGGCCTATATCGAATCTCCCATTCCTCTCAAAAATGTTAGAAAAGCTATTACGCAACAACTCACTGCCTTCCTGAAAACAAACAATGTATACGAAACGCTTCATTCTGGTTTAAGACCTCATCATAGAACTGAGACTGCACTTGTGAAGGTGGTAAATCACCTTTTAATGGCGTCAGAGCAAGACTTTGCATCTGTCCTCGTGCTCCTAGACCTTAGTGCTGCTTTTGATACCATTGATCACCACATTCTTTTGGAGAGATTGGAAACCCCAATTGGTCTACATGGACAAGTTCTGGCCTGGTTTAGATCTTATCTGTCGGAAAGATATCAGTTTGTCTCTGCGGATGGTTTGTCCTCTGACAAATCAACTGTAGATTTCGGTGTTCTTCAAGGTTCCGTTTTAGGACCACTATTGTTTTCACTATATATTTTACCTCTTGGTGATGCCATTCGGAAACATAATGTTAACTTTCACTGCGGATGACAAACAGCTGTTCATTTCGATGAAACATGGTGGAGCCATGTTTGCTGGAAGCCTGTGTTTCAGACATAAGGAAGTGGATGGCTGCAAATGTTCTACTTTTAAACTCGTACAAACCAGAGATGCTTGTTCAAGGTCCAAAGAATCAAAGAGATCTTCTGTTGAATCTGGAAATTAATCTTGATGGTTGTACAGTCATCTCAAATAAAACTGTGAATGACCTCTGCGTTACTCTGGACCCTGATCTCTCTTTTGACGAACATATCAAGACTGTTTCAAGGACAGCTTTTTTCCATCTACCTAACATTGCAAAAATCAGAAAATTTCTGTCCAAAAAATATGCAGAAAAATGTATCCATCCTCTTGTCACTTCTAGGTTAGTCTACTGCAAAGCTTTACTTTCCGGCTACCCAGATAAAGCACTAAATAAACTTCAGTTAGTGCAAAACACGGCTGCTAGAATCTTGACTAGAACCCCAAAATTTGATCATATTACTCCAGTGCTAGCCTCTCTACACTGGATTGTTGTTAAAGCCAGGGCTGATTTCAAGGTTTTACTACTAACCTACAAAGCATTACATGGGCTTGCTCCTACCTATCTTTCCAATTTGTTCCTACCGTACATACCTACACGTACACTACGGTCACAAGACGCAGGCCTCCTTACTGTCCCTAGAATTTCTAAACAAACAGCTGGAGGCAGGGCTTTCTCCTATAGAGCTCAATTTTTATGGAATGGTCTGTCTACAAAGTGGGTGGGGTTATATCCTACCTGTTTAGCCCTGTCCGGGGGTATCGTCGGATGGGGCCACAGTGTCTCCCGACCACTCCTGTCTCAGCCTCCAGTGTTTATGCTGCAGTAGTTTGTGTCGGGGGGCTAGGGCCAGTCTGTTATATCTGGAGTATTTCTCCTGTCTTATCCGGTGTCCTGTGTGAATTTAAGTATGCTCTCTCTAACTCTCTCTCTCTTTCTTTCCTTCCTTCTCTCTTTCTTTCTTTCTCTCTCTCGGAGGACCTGAGCCCTAGGACTATGCCTCAGGACTACCTGGCCTGATGACACCTTGCTGTCCCCAGTCTACCTGGCCGTGCTGCTCCAGTTTCAACTGTCCTGCCTGCGGCTATGGAACCCTGACCTGTTCACCGGACGTACTACCTGTCCCAGACATGCTGTTTTCAACTCTCTAGAGACAGCAGGTGCAGTAGAGATACTCTGAATGATCGGCTATGAAAAACCAACTGACATTTACTGCTGAGGTGCTGACCTGTTGCACCCTTGACATCCACTGTGATTATTATTATTTTACCCTGCTGGTCATCTATGAACATTTGAACATCTTGGCCATGTTCTGTTATAATCTCCACCCGGCACAGCCAGAAGAGGACTCATAGCCTGGCTCCTCTCTAGGTTTCTTCCTAGGTTCTGGCCTTTCTAGGGAGTTTTTCCTAACCACCGTGCTTCTACAGCTGCATTGCTTGCTGTTTTGGGGTTTTAGGCAGAGTTTCTGTACAGCACTTTGAGATGTCAGCTGATGTAAGAAGGGCTTCATAAATACATTTCATTGGATTTGATGGCCATCTCAGAAACTGAGATGCATAGTGGAGAAGGTACAGTGGGATTCGAAAATGGTCAGTGATCTGTTTGTTAACTTGGCTTCCGAAGACTTTATAATGGCAGGGCAGGATGCATATAGGTCTATAACAGTTTGGGTCTAGAGTTCCTCCCCCGTTGAAGAGGGGGATGACCGCGGCAGCTTTCCAATCTTTAGGTATCTCAGACGATACGAGAGGTTGAACAGGCTAGTAATAGGGGATGCAACAATTTCGGTGGATAATTTTAGAAAGAGAGGGATTGTCTAGCCCAGCTGATTTGTAGGGAACCAGATTTGGCAGCTATTTCAGAACATCAGCTATCTGGTTTTGGGTGAAGGAGAAGCGGGGGGGGGGGCTTGGGCAAGTTGCAGAGTGCAGAGCTGAAGGCCAGGGGATGGGTAGCCAGGTGGAAAGCGAGGCCTGATGTCGAGAAGTGCTTTTTGAAATTCTCGATTATCGTAGATGGTGACAGTATTTCCTAGCCTGAGTGCAGTGGGCAGCTGGGAGGAGGTGCTCTTATTCTCTATGGGATTCTTTTGAATATCCCATAGGATTGCGTTGAAATGGTCTGAGACCTCTAAAAAAACACATTCCAGATGGATTCTCCTCAAGTTTTCGCCTGCCATATCAGTTCTGTTATACTCACAGATATTATTTTAACAGTTTTAGAAACTTCAGAGTGTTTTCTATCCAATGTTAATTATATGCATATCCTAGTTTCTGGGCCTGAGTAACAGGCAGTTTACTTTGGGCACGTCAGTCATCCGGAATTCAGTATACTGCCCCCTAGCCTTAAAAAGTTAAAGAACAACCAGGAATCCTCTACTGACGGGATGAGGTCAATATCCTTCCAGAATACCCAGACTAGGTTGATTAGAAAGGCCTGCTCACTGAAGTGTTTTAGGGAGCGTTTGACATTGATGAGGGGTGGTCATTTGACCGCAGGCCCATTATGGACGCAGGCAATGAGGCAGTGATCGCTGAGATCCTGGTTGATGACAGCAGAGGTGTATTTAGAGGGCAAGTTTGTCAGGAGAGGGTGCCCATGTTTACGGATTTAGAGTTGTACCTGGTAGGTTACTTGATCATTTGTGTGAGATTGAGGGCATCTAAACTCAGCAACAAAAGAAAATGTCCCTTTTTCACAACCCTGTCTTTCAAAAGACAAATCTTTAAAAGCAAAATAACTTCACAGATCTTCATTGCAAAGGGTTTAAACACTGTTTCCCATGCTTGTTCAATGAACCATAAACAACTAAGGAACATGCACCTGTGGAATGGTCATTAAGACACTAACAGCTTATAGAAGATCGGCAAATTAAGGTCACAGTTATGAAAACTTAGGACACTAAAGAGGCCTATCTACTGACTCTGAAAAAGACCAAAAGAAAGATGCCCAGGGTCCCTGCTCATTTGCATGAATGTGCCTTAAGCATGCTGCAAGGAGGCATGAGGACTGCAGATGTGGCCAGGGCAATAAATTGCAATGTCCGTACTGTGAGATGCCTAAGACAGCGCTACAGGGAGACAGAATGGGCAGCTGATCGTCCTCGCAGTGGCAGACCACGTGTAACAACACCTGCACAGGATCTGTACATCCGAACATCACACCTGCGGGACAGGTACAGGATGGCAACAACAACTGCCTGAGCTACACCAGGAATGCACAATCCCTCCATCAGGACTAGGACTGTCCGCAATAGGCTGAGAGAGGCTGGACTGAGGGCTTGTAGGCCTGTTGTAATTTTGTTATTTAAATTGGACCTTTATTTAACTAGGGAAGTCAGTTAAGAACAAAATCTTATTAACTACTAGGCTACCTGCCGGCTACCACTAGGCTACCTGCCGCCCCAGTAAGACAGATCCTCACCAGACATCACCGGCAACACCGTTTGCTATGGGCACAAACCCACTGTCGCTGGACCAGACAGGACTGGCAAAAAGTGCTCTCCACTGACAAGTCGCGGTTTTGTCTCACAAGGGGTGATGGTAGGATTCGCGTTTATCGTCGAAGGAATGAGCATTACACCGGGGCCTGTACTCTGGAGCAGGATCGATTTGGAGGTGGAGGGTCTGTCATGGTCTGTGGCGGTGTGTCACAGCATCATCGGTTTGAGCTTGTTGTCATTGCAGGCAATCTCAACGTTGTGAGTTACAGGTACCCTTCCTGCAGGCTCATCCTGACATGACCCTCCAGCATGACAACGCCACCAGCCATACTGCTCGTTCTGTGCGTGATTTCCTGCAAGACAGGAATGTCAGTCAAAAAGAAAGGAGGTCCAAGGCACTCTTCATATAACTGATTAAAATGCCTTTATTTGTATGGCATGTTCAATAGAAACAACGTTTTTTTTTTTAATCGACGCGTTTCGGCTGCATGGCCTTCGTCAGGGAGTACAAAAAAAGAGGAATACAAGGTCCTCTTTTAAACAGCTTATCAATTAGCCCTAATTGGAAGAGGGAGTGGTTACACAAACAGGAATGTCAGTGTTCTGCCATGGCTAGCGAAGAGCCCGGATCTCAATCCCATTGAGCATGTCTGGGACCTGTTGGATCGGAGGGTGAGGACTAGGGCCATTCCCGCCTGAAATATCCGGGAACTTGCAGGTGCCTTGTTGGAAGAGTGGGGTAGTACTTAATGCAACTGGTGGCCACACCAGATACTGACTTTTACTTTTGATTTTGACCCCCTCTTTGTTCAGGGACACATTATTCCATTTCTGTTTAGTCACATGTCTGTGGAACTTGTTCAGTTTATGTCTCAGTTGTTGAATCTTGTTATGTACATACAATATATTTATATATTTACACATGTTAAGTTTGCTGAAAATAAACGCATTTGACAGTGAGAGGATGTTTCTTGTTTTGCCGAGTTTATCTTAGATTGTAGGACGGCTGGGGTGCTAAACATATCCCAGTTTAGGTCACCTAACAGTACAAACTCTGAAGATAGATGGGGGGCAATCAATTTACATATGGTGTCCAGGGCAAGGCTGGGGGTTGAGGGGGGTCTATAACAAGTGGCAACAGTGAGAGGCTTATTTCTGGAAAGGTGGATTTTTAAAAGTAGCTCAAACTGTTTGGGCACAGACCTGGATAGTATGACAGAACTCTGCAGGCTCTCTCTGCAGTAGATTCCAACTCCGAAAATCTTGTAGTTGGGGATGGACATTTCTGAATTTTTGGTGGCCTTACTAAGCCAGGATTCAGACACAGCTAGGACATCAGAGTTGGCGGAGTGTGCTAAAGCAGTGAATAAAACACATTTAGAGAGGAGGCTTCTGATGTTAACATGCATGAAAACAAGGCTTTTATGGTTACAGAAGTCAACAAATGAGAGCGCCTGGGGAGTATGTCTGATTCTGGGGGCTACGGGGCCTGGGTTAATCTCTACATCACCAGAGGAACAGAGGAGAAGTAGGATAAGAGCACTCCTCAAGATTATAAGAGCTGGTCATCTAGTGCGTTGGGAACAGAGAATAAAAGGGGCAGATTTATGGTCGTGGTAGAATAGATTCAGGGCATAATGTACAGATAAGGGTATGGTAGAATGTGAGTACAGTGGGGTAAACCTAGGCATTGAGTGACGATGAGAGAGCTTGCATCTCTGGAGACCCCAGCTAAGCCAGGTGATGTCTCCCTATGTGTGGGGTGTGTGACAAAAGAGCTAAGGCATTTTGAGCTGGACTAGGGGCTCTACGGTGAAATAAAACAATAACTAACCGAAATAGCAGAAGACAAGGCATATTGACATTAGAGATAGGCATGTGTTGCCGAGTGATCATCAGGTCAGCAATAGGTGAGACTGGGAGCCGTTCGCTTGTCATCCTCTCACTGACAGAAAGCTAGCGGGCCGGGGCTAGAAAATGGGTGTTCGGTGACATTGCAACGGAAAAGCCTGTTGAAACCACATTGGATGATTACAGCGGCAGACCAGTCGTGATGGATCGGCGGGGCTCCGTGTCGGCAATTAAGGGTCCAGGCCAATTGGAAAAAGAGGTATTGAAGCCCACAAATTAGCGGGTATACCTCTTTGGCTAGCCGGGAGATGGGCCTAGTTCGAGACTAGCTCAAGGCTAACTGGTGTTTGCTTCGGGACAGAGGCGTTAGCCAGCGGTAGCCACTCGATTGCAGCTAGCTAGCGGTGATGATCCGGTGTAATGGCCCAGAGCTTGCGGCAGGAATCTGGTGATGTGATGGAGAAAAGCAGTCCGATATGCTCTGGGTTGATATCACGCTGTGCAGACTCGCGGGTATTGACCGAGCTAAAGCTGGCTGGTGACAGAGCTAAAGATGAAGACCGCTAGCCGTGGCTAACAGTGACTAGTAGCTAGTTAGCTAGCTAGCTACTGATGGAGGTTCCAGTTATAACGTATTAGAATATCAGGTCCGTACCACATTGGGTGAGGCGGGTTGCAGGAAAGTATATTTAGATTGTAGGTGGAAAGTGAGATTAAAATATACACGGAAGAAAACTAAGGGAAAAAAACGATGAGACCGACTATTTACATGGGACAAGACGGGACAAGACAAACACACATCCGACTGCCACGCCATCTTGGATGAGTAGGTGTTTTAAAACTTTTGACCGGTAGTGTACGTCACTATTAATTGTTGAATCATTTGCACAGTTTTAGCCACATGTTTCACCAGATGTAATGCAACATTGCTCTCTCACTCCACCTCCCAGTCGTGCTTTCCTGAGCTGAACCCCTCAGAGCCCAGAACATCTGCACAGAACATACACCGCTCTGGGTTGTCAGGGAGCTGCTGCCTTTGGTCTGAGCATCTCACACAGGTCAGATCATCAGACAGTGAGCAACAGGCATGTGCGGTGTTGGGGTCAAAATAGAAAATGTTATATTGTATGAATAATGCATGTCTCATTATATAGGCCTTTCAATTAACTCCATTCATCAATATTGTAGCGACCTTAACCCAACACCTAGCGACCGGTCAAAAGGTTCAGACCTCTTGGCGTTAACGGTTAAGGTGTTGGCTTGACAGTTGCTAGTCCGGCTCGGGCTACAATATTCTCCATTGTACTCACTATGTTAAACAATCCCTTGCATCTTCTTCCAGACTCAGAACTGCAGGTTGCCCAGGTATTTGGTCATGTCTATCAGCACTTACTGAGCCCAGCTGTGGAGTCCAGCAATCATTTGGCCTCCCTTGATAAAAATAAAATAATTGGTTCACCCACCAAGTGAGGCCAGTTTGGATTTGGCTTCACCCCAATCCAATCACATCCTAAGCAAATGTCATTTTCGTTTCTGGTCTGCTTGTGTTGATGTGCTGCAGTAACTAGTTTAGTAAACCGGCCCTTCCTAAGCCATGGATGGAGATGGGGATTTGGCCTTGTGGTTTTGATTTAAATATCTGTACAGACCAATAATTATTGCGGCGATTCTGATCTAACCATAAACTAATATGTTGTGCCACTGACCTGAGACGATTGAAGTTCAATATGTAGCCAAGCCCGTTTAGGCTCACATTAGCCCGTTTAGGCTCAGTCATTTTACCCACTACTGAGTGAACAACACGTGAACAATAGAAACCGTAGGAATTGAGAATCAGAAAAAAAAAAAACCATTTAGAGTTTTGTTTTTCTCTCCCACCTTTGGATATATCCCTTCATCCAATAGCAGCGTCAACATCATATGAAGTAAAACATGGAAACATGGAAATCTGACAACGCAAGTCATTACTTGTTTCTTGAGTTACCTGAAGAGAGCTTACTTCAACTAAGTTTGTTTT
Organism: Oncorhynchus keta; assembly: GCF_023373465.1. Taxonomy (NCBI): domain Eukaryota; kingdom Metazoa; phylum Chordata; class Actinopteri; order Salmoniformes; family Salmonidae; genus Oncorhynchus; species Oncorhynchus keta. The sequence continues at coordinate 38,178,318 of NC_068449.1, read as the reverse complement.
CAGTGTATTAATCTAAGCATATATAGCCTTGTTGATTTGATTATGTTTCAATGTTTAAGTTGAAATAGTGCTGAAATATGTAGTTGAATTTATTCCGCCACTGTGACTTGACTTTTTGTTGTCACGGCCCTATCGTATATCACCCTGGGGTATGAACCATTGGGTCGTAGAGCCAACAACGCAATTATCAAAACATAGGTTGTAATATGGATTTTTTTACTTATGAAACTTGGCTTGGCTTCCTCAGTGATTTTACCCACGCACCACTACTGAGTGAACAACATGTGAACAATAGAAATCTTTGAAATTGAGAATCAGGAAAATAACAACCGTTCAGAGTTTTGTTTTCTCTCCCACCTGTGGATATATCCCTTCATCCAATAGCAGCGTCAACATCAGATGAAGTGAAACATTTTTTGAATCAAGGGTGGAACATGGAAATCTGACAATGCAAGTCATTACTTGTTTCCTGAGTTACCTGAAGAGGGCTTACTTCAAGCAATAGCCATTACAATATATTTAGCCTTGGAAACTCAGCACATCATATTCAACTCACAAGAGGCATTAACCATAATGTTGTAGGTTATTCAGAATAATATGAGAAATATTACACATAGCAATCATAAATTCATCTCCTAAGCACTAGCATCATAGCACATACAGTGGAAGTGTTTCTTCTTTTTTCCATCTGAGTAAATTGTTCAATAAATTGCACATGCTATAATATGAATAATAGTATATTCTGATTTTATAAATCCACCCACTGCTACATGTCACAATTAATGGTTTAATCATTATTACAGTATTGGCCTAGTTGTTCTCTCTCTCTATTTCTCTCACAGATCGGCAGATCTGTGTTGTTAGCATGACCAGCAGATCCAATATCGTATGTAATCTCAGTAAACGTGCCTTTATGGGTGAAGGTGAATGTCATGCCCAAAAGGGAGGTAACCTAGCCTAGAGGTGAGTCAGCAACCGGAGGGTTGTTAGTTCGAATCCCGGGTCCGACAGGAAAACTCTGGCGGATATGACCTTGCAACCGGAGGGTTGCTGGTATCTAATCCTATATGCCATTGCCTGCCGTTGTGCCTTTAAGCAAGGCACTTAATTCCCCACAACAACAGGTCCCCATGCATCTCTCCAAAACCTGTATGTATATGTGCATGTATATATGTGGGGCTTTCAGAGAGGTTGGGTCAAGAGGTCAATTTCAGTTGGACCTTGTGTGGCATTGACCAATAAAGTGATTTCATCTCAAAGTCGTAGGAGGACACCTCCCCCTTTTGTAGTCCAGCTGCACTCTGATCCTCGGATAGGATTAAATGCATAGAAATATAATAAATAGATCTGGAGTCCCCATTCAAGTAAACGTTTTGTCCGTTCTATGCATTCTATTTGTACGCATTTAATCCTATCCGACAGGCAAAATCCAGATGATTTTTTAAAAACTGGGCCCTGGGGTCTCCTCTTTAGAGAGAGGATCTTACTTCCTAATGCTTCATACTTTTTTTTTCACGGTTCAAATGCGCTATAGCCCAAATTCAATACTTTGGTACTGACTTGATCTCTCCCTTCCTGTCGATGGACTCTTTGACCATTCCCACACTCCAGCGAAGGTGGTCACCCCACCTCCGCCTTCCCGCGGTGCTTCCGTGAGCTGAACTCCTCAGAGCCCAGAACATATTACACACTGGGTTGCCTGTGGCCTAAGCGTCTCACACTGGTCAGATCATCGAAAAGATAGACATGCATGTGCGGTGTTGGGTCAAGATTCACAGGGGCTAAAAAAACAGAGTCATTTTGTATGAAAAATGCATGTCACAATAATAAACCTTTCAGTTAACTCAACATTAATATGAACATCTTAATCCATCTCACTTACTGTGTTTTACAATCTGCGTCTTTTCCCAGACTCTGAACCTCAGTTTTCCCAGGTGTTTGGCGACATCAATCAGCGCTCCTGAGACCAGCTGTGGATCCAGTCGTGTGCACTGGACATTCATGAGTTAGTGCTGCAGTGGGGTTGGATTGAGAACCTCATAGGCTGCGTTTACACAGGCAGCCAAATTCTGATCGTTTTTCCACTATTTGGTCTTGTGACCAACCACATTAGATCTTTTCAGAGCTGATCTGATTGGTCCAAAGAATTGGGCTGCCTGTCTAAACACAGCAAAGAAGGAGACAAAAAGCAACAAGCTAACCTTTTCATGGTGGTCTTGAAGTTCTTTAACACATCATATGAAAACCTGCTATTATTGGGTAAAGATGTAATATGTAGAGTAGGTAGTATTTTGTTTCCTGACATCGTCCTGTTTTGGCAGAATAACTTCAGTCCCAGTGTGAGGTTGTGACATAGAGATCGAGTGAGCCCCGAAGTGATTCCGCACTTTACCTCTCAACAGGTGAGTCAGTGGAGAATGGATTTGAGTCTGGTTAGACAGGTAAATCATATTTTGTGGGTGTGTGGGTGGACTGAGGGTTTTAGTGGGTCTGATTTGTGAACCTGCGTGCCTCACAGAACAGCGTGAGGCTGAGGGAGTTAACAGAAGGAATGGAACACCCCCTCCCTCTCCCGTCAGGTGGAGAGAGGTAGAGAGAGAAAGAGAGAATAACAGTGACACTGTGTAGCAGCTAGCCGGTAGGGCAGATACAGGTAGAGAGAGAAAGAGAGGGAGAGAATAACAGTGACACTGTGTAGCAGCTAGCCGGTAGGGCAGATACAGGTAGAGAGAGAAAGAGAGGGAGAGAATAACAGTGACACTGTGTTGCAGCTAGCCGGTAGGGCAGATACAGGTAGAGAGAAAGAGAGACTAACAGTGACACTGTGTATCAGCTAGCCGGTAGGGCAGGTACAGGTAGAGAGAGAAAGAGAGAATAACAGTGACACTGTGTAGCAACTAGCCAGTAGGGAAGGTACAGGTAGAGAGAGAGAAAGAGAGGGAGAGAATAACAGTGACACTGTGTTGCAGCTGTAACAGTATAATTTTAAACCGTCCCCTCGCCCATACCCGGGCACGAACCAGGGACCTTCTGCACACATCAACAACAGTCACCCTCGAAGCATCGTTACCCATTGCTCCACAAAAGCCGCGGCCCTTGCAGAGCAAGGGGAACTACTACTTCAAGGTCTCAGAGCAAGTGACGTCACCGATTGAAACGCTATTTAGCGCACACCGCTAACTAAGCTAGCCGTTTCACATCCGTTACACAGCTAGCCGGTAGGGCAGGTACAGGTAGAGAGAGAAAGAGAGGGAGAGAATAACAGTGACACTGTGTAGCAGCTAGCCGGTAGGGCAGGTACAGGTAGAGAGAGAAAGCGAGGGAGAGAATAACAGTGACACTGTCTGCATCCCACATTGCACGCTAATGGCAATATAGTGCACTACTTTTGACCAGGGCCTTCAGGGCTCTGGTCATAAGCAGTGTGGCATTATACTGTATAACGAACAGGGTGCCATTTGGGACGCAATTCTATGTAGCAAGGAATATGTAGAGTGGAGGGCAGAGAAGGAGAGCAAGAGAGTAGCAGTGACACCGTAGCATCTAGCAGGTAGAGAGAGCAAGGTCCCTCATTTGTATCTGCCACAGCTGATTAATGAGGTCTCTTCCTCTCCCCTCTCCCCGTCCCCTTCCCCTCCTAGTTGTCCCTCGCGCCGCTCCTCTCCCAGGCCTCATTTACATTCGGATGGTGGGAGAGAGCGAAAGAGAAGAGTACATGGATGGTAGGGTACACCACTGACAGACAGGAGCGATGGCTCCATTTAGGGGCCCTATAGAGAGGAACACCGCAACAACACACAGTACAAGTGTGAGGGAGTACGTGTGTGTTACCAACTGAGAATTCTTCTGTACAGCACATTGTCAGTGTGCATGTACGAGAGTAGTTTTCTGTGTGTTTAAAAGGAAAAAAGGAAAGAGTGTGTATTGTGTTAGTTCTGGAGAGTATTCATATGTGCATTTTGTGTGTATGTGACTGTTCACCTCCCTCTGAGTGTGTATGAGTGTGTGTAGAGAGAGAGCAGCAGCTTGGGTCAAGAGCAAGTGGGCCAAACTGCTGATTCATCTCAACACCTCCAGGGACTTTACATAGCTTACTGTGTTGTACACACAGACACACACACAGGAAGTACGACCAATCAGAGCCAATCAGCCAATTAGTAGCATACATTCATGTATTTCTCTCCCTCCCTCTCTGTGTCGTGGCTCTGTCGTGTTTGCCCAACATGCTGACTCATCGGATAGATTTATTTAGAGCATGTGGTTTTACGGCAGCAAAAGCATTGTGACTATTGATACTGTAGGTAGGGAGGGAACATTGGCTGGGAAGAGAATCAAATGGAGCTAGAGACGCAACAAGAACGTGTGCGGCTCACATAGACACTACTATAACATAACATTAGAACATATTTAACAAGTGTATAATGTTTTAAATCAGCCACTAGATTAAATGGACTTTGCTTATTCGCATTCAGGCAACACATCTACAATTTTAAATTCTCCATTCAAAAACAAAACCCACAGCCAGGTCTCTGAACAAACCAAAAAAACACGGGTAGCATTGGTGGTCCTAACTTAGAAAAGTACAAAAATGTAGGCGCACCAGAAAATTAGATTTTTTTCAATTGATTGACATAGACATATAGCCTACATTGAGCATATACACTGCTCAAAAAAGAAAAACATAGTTGAATGTACTGACAACAAAATCACACAAAAATTATCAATGGAAATCAAATTTATCAACCCATGGAGGTCTGGATTTGGAGTCACACTCAAAATTAAAGTGGAAAACCACACTACAGGCTGATCCAACTTTGATGTAATGTCCTTAAAACAAGTCAAAATGAGGATCAGTAGTGAGTGTGGCCTCCACGTGCCTGTATGACCTCCCTACAATGCCTGGGCATGCTCCTGATGAGGTGGCGGATGGTCTCCTGAGGGATCTCCTCTCAGACCTGGACTAAAGCATCCGCCAACTCCTGGACAGTCTGTGGCGCAACGTGGCGTTGGTGGATGGAGCGAGACATGATGTCCCGGGTGTGCTCAACAGGATTCAGGTCTGGGGAACGGGCGGGCTAGTCCATAGCATCAATGCCTTCCTCTTGCAGGAACTGCTGACACACTCCAGCCACATGAGGTCTAGCATTGTCTTGCATTAGGAGGAACCCAGGGCCAACCGCACCAGCATTTTTTTATTTCACCTTTATTTAACCAGGTAGGCTAGTTGAGAACAAGTTCTCATTTGCAACTGCGACCTGGCCAAGATAAAGCATAGCAGTGTGAACAGACAACACAGAGTTACACATGGAGTAAACAATTAACAAGTCAATAATACAGTAGAAAAAAGGATTGTCTATATACATTGTGTGCAAAAGGCATGAGGAGGTAGGTGAATAATTACAATTTTGCAGATTAACACTGGAGTGATAAATGATCAGATGGTCATGTACAGGTAGAGATATTGGTGTGCGAAAGAGCAGAAAATAAAATAAATAAAAACAGTATGGGGATGAGGTAGGTAAAAATGGGTGGGCTATTTACCGATAGACTATGTACAGCAGCAGCGATCGGTTAGCTGCTCAGATAGCAGATGTTTGAAGTTGGTGAGGGAGATAAAAGTCTCCAACTTCAGCGATTTTTGCATATGGGGCGTCAGGGTAGCCTAGTGGTTAGAGTGTTGGACTAGTAACTGGAAGGTTGCAAGTTCAAACCCCCGAGCT